>NC_089801.1:22687744-22880244 GCF_029633855.1 Hoplias malabaricus | reverse complement strand
TCTCTCTCTCGCTCTCGCTCTCTCTCTCGCTCTCTCTCTCGCTGTCTGTCTCTCTCTCTTGCTCTCTCTCTCTCTCTCTCTCTCTCTCTCTCTCTCTCTCTCTCTCTCTCTCTCTCTCTCTCTCTTTCTTTCTCTCGGGTCAGTGAGGTCAGGTGAAGTCCTCCACTCTAATATTGCTCTGTATTTGCTGTTCCTATGAATGGAGGTAAATGCAGGTGTGTGTGTGTGTGTGTATGAGAGAGAGAGAGAGAGCGTGTTTGTGTGGCTTAAAGGAGTAATAACTGTTTATATTACTTTATTAAATTTAGAAAATGAATCATTATTTTGGACAAAATGCATTAGAGAAAACTAATTTGCTCTCATTTTCTTTGTGGTTTGTGTGTGTGTGTGTGTGCTTGTGTACGAGAGTGATTGGAGAACCCTGTTGTGCTCAAATTTTCTTTGTGGTGTTTGCAAGTGAGGAGTGTTCTCCCTGTATCCGTGTGGGTTTCCTCCAGGGGCCCTGTTTATTACCACTTTAGTCCATGAACACATCTCCACAGTGCTCCACAGATGTGAGTGTGTGATGCACTGATGATGGAATTCTCTCTCTCTCTCTGTGCTGTGTATTTTCCACTTTAACTGAACAGAGCACAAAGTATTCCAGTAGATATTACAAAACTCAAAAAGAAATAATGATAAAATGTTATACATTGTTTGTGTGACTACTATTTTTTTTTCATTCTTTCTCTGTAATCAGTTCTTTGATCTGCTCTCTTGCTCTCATCTCCGTCTCTTTCTGAGTGCGTGTCTAGGCTGTAATGCAATGATACAGTAATTACCTTCATTCCAGCTCTGGTTTCCGCTTTGATTTGGTTTCCTTTTCAAATCAGCTGTGTCATGATCAGGTTTGTTCACATCTGCAGGCATTCGTATAACATATCTGCTTATTCATTGACTGGCCACTGTGTGTGTGTGTGTGTGTGTGTAAGCAGTGTAAGACCTGGTGGTTAGTAATTAGTGCTGAGTTTGCAGTGAGAAAGCGAGGCTTATGTTTGTGTGGTCATTAGCCGAGTGCTTGAACACTGTCCAGTCTGGCCTCTCCTCACTCTGTCCCAGAAAAGCAGACTAACTTATGCTCTGTAACATTTTATTGCCTTTGATTTACTGAATGTAAAGGGGTTTGACCAATTTGCTTAATGCCAATATAAAAAGGCAAAATGAGGACACTTCTGATAATCAATTTCAACATCAGTTTCAACCCTGACAAATATCAATGTCTTTCTCCATCACAACACTTTATAACGTTGCATACACAATAAAATCTCTGAAACACTGAATGCCTAAAACCATGTGGGACACATGCTCGTCGAACATATTAAAGGGTATTAAAGGCTGCATGATTAACATTGTGAACATCACCTTTAAAAGGGAGTTTATCCCTCCTTCCCTGCAGTAACAGCCTTTGCTTTTCGAGATGTTAAGCCCAATTTATACATCTGCGTTAACCCTATGGCGTAGCCTGGCGTGGACCTCTCAAGAAATATAACTGTGTCGCATCAACGTGCCGGTTTTGTATTACTTTCCTGGGACCTCATGCTATAAACTATGCTCTGTCCCAAACAATGACCTACTCCATAAATAGTGCACTTAAAATATTTATAAAAGTAATTGGAACACACCACTACATTGTGTACTACATAGTATAGAGGAAGATGTTTGAGATTGAGCCCTAGTGGTGTGGCGGGGTAATTGCAGAGCGACGTGGACAACAATGCAGAAGTATAAACGCTCACAACTGCATAAGGCTCTTGCGTAGACTGCGGCGCAGGCTCTACGTCGAGTTAACGCTGAAGTATAAATGGGCCTTTAGACCATAGCTGTGAGGACTTGATGTCATTCAAAGCAAGAACATTACTGATGTGAAGTACTCATGTTGGAGGTTGGAACCCCCACTTATTCGGACTCACTCAGTCCTGGAATCCCTGATACCCCCCCCTGCCATTGCTTGGCTTTGACTTAATTTGTGAATGAAAACCCTGCTATAGATCACCATTTCTTACCTTTAACCGTGTTTCATTTCCACGGCTGCTGCCACAACTACATTCGCCCTCAGCTCCGCCCCCGCACACACCCACGGAGTAAAAGCCATCAATTCAGAGTTCCAGAGGGTCTTGCATCAAAATTACAGCTACAGACAACAGCTTTCGTAATCAAATCACTGAGGATAATGCGCGGCGTGAACTTCTGCTCGGCCCCTCTTTTTTCAGCGGCCTTTTGCAGCTGGGTTAGACTCTTTTCAAGGGAGCTCTTATTCACTCTGCCCATCGGAGAGAGAAAGCGACCTGGTGGAAGAAACAAATTATTTCAGTGCGCAGAATGAGTACCGCAGCGGTAGAATGGAGTGACCTCGCTGTGAATCGGCCTGTGTGGAGCGGCCTTGGTCACAGTGGCGAGTCTGGAGATGAGGGAGCCAGGGGCGAATGGAAATGCATGTAAATGTGGCACGCTGTGTGTGTGTGTGTGTGTGTGTGTGTGTGTGTGTGTGTGTGTGTGTGTGTGGATCACTAGTTCTGGATCAGAGTGGCAGGCAGGGAAGTGCAGGTGGGTGCACATCACAAGCTCTCTAGCTCTGTGCGCTCGCTCTCTCTCTTTCACTCTCCCTCTTTCTCTCTCTCCCTTTTTCTCTCTCTCTCTCGCTCTCTCTTTCTCTTTCTCTCCCCTCAAGTGATGAAAGCTTGTTTTATACAAAGGCTCCCTTTCAGCAAGCAGACAGCAGTTTCACAGAGAACGCTTATCATCGTCAAACTCTCTCTCTCTCTCTCTCTCTCTCTCTCTCTTCTGTCGTCTTTGCCGTCTTTCCTTCTCTCTTTCAACAACCTCTCCTTTCCTCTCGACGCATCAAACATGTCACACCAGCTTGAGAAAGTAAAGCTGTCTTTTTTTTCCTCCTGTTCATGCTGCGTATTTAAGAAGTGCAGGGTGATGCACTGTAAACACCGGTCACACAATTCTGATCATTAGTTTTAGGCGTTTCCTGGCTTTAATAAAATATTTTCAAAAATATTATTGATTTAAAACTGATTTAATGATTGTTTCTTTTAAAACATTTATTGCCATTGGGGTGAAAAATAATTTTAAAAAAAGAAGAAATCTTACCTTCACAAATGACTTAAAATACAGTGTAAAATAAACCCAAAGGTTTTTCCGCTGAGTGTCGTCTTTGTTTGGTACAGTGCCAGTCAAATGTTTGGATTCACCCACTCAGCGAGGGTTTCCATTGCTTTGGGCCACTTTCCTCATTGTGAATGTACAGCACCGGTCAAAAATTTAGAAATCATCTCATTCAGTGTTTTTTCTACATTGTAAAGGAACATATGGAATTATGGAATAAAGAAATAAGTGTTAAACAAATATGAATATGTTTTATACTTCAGATTCTTCAAAGTAGTCCCCTTTTGCTTTGAAGACAGCTTTGCACACTCTGTCCATTCTCTCAGTCGGCTTCATGAGGTCGTCACCTGGAACGGTTTTCAGTGAACAGCTGTGGCCTCGTCAAGAGTTAATTTGTAGAACTGCTCGACTTTTTAATGTGTGTGAGAGCATAACTTGGAGTGTGCAGAAGCAGGGGCTGGTACACAGCTCTGTACAGTGAACAGCCCTATTCTACCAATGACTAAGGAGACGGTGGGTCCCCCCCACAAAGAAACCCCCAACATCTCTCAGCATTAACTAATCTAGGAGAACTCATTAGTGTTCTCCTCCAAGTGTGTTAACTTGTACACTGGTGTTTGAGAATATATAATGTCCTGTTTTACTGGCCTCAGAGGAATCGGGGTGTAATTGTGAAGACAGAGCTTGAAGCAGGGGGCAGTGGCATGCTTGTATACATCTAGCAAAGGACAACAAGCCTGTTGTTATCCCATGCATGTAACTTAAGTGTGTAAGGAACACGTCACATGTGGGAACACTGAACATTTCTTCTTGCAGGAGAAAAACAAGTCCATTACCATTCACCAGTATTCTGCTCAGTGGCTTTTATTTTTTTTATTGTGTTTGCAGTGTTTTTGTGTTCCAGATGTTCAAAGAGCTCAGACTACAGGAATTTAGAGGCAGGTTTAGATGATATTCTCTTGTTAGCGGTGGATTTTGCCACAGCACTAAAGGTTTAAAATCTGTCCCAGGATGTGTTTTCTCTAACCACAGAAGGATGGAGCACAAGTTCTGTTAGCAGCATGAGGCAGAGTCAAAAGATATCTCCAACAATGGTGAGAACCAAATAAAACACAGTTATTTCTGGTCTAGATTCTGTGCTCATTTTCTCCATTATAATATCACATCCTAATTAAATATTCTACACGGCAAAGTCGCTAAGCTTGAGAAAAAAGATTTCTTTTCTCCCTCCGAGACATAACCTCACCCTCTTAAATGAACTCCAAAGATTCTGAAAACTCTCATTTACTTTCCTTTTTTTTTTTTTTGGCCTTAAGCCTGCGGTTCCCTGCACTCAGCAGGACGTTGTGAGTGGAGCAGAGGGAGAAAGCGCTCTCTAATTAATCAGCTCATTTAGAGCCAAGACCGCACTTATTACTCTAGCACTTCTGCTGTTGTCTGTTCAGAAATAGTGCTGAGGTTTGGAGGCCTTAGTGACCGGGTCAAGTCGTACACTTGCACAGTTCAGCCAGGGATTTGTGTGTGTGTGTGTGTGTGTGTGTGTGTGTGTGTGTGTGTGTGTGTGTGTGTGTGTGTGTGTGTGTGTGTGTGTGTGTGTGTGTGTGTGCACAAGTTAGGGTACGCATGACTGAATGATTTTCATAAGCGTCTGGACACTGTTCAGAATGTTTTTTTTTACCTAATCTCTTTCCTTTGTCAGATGCAGAAATGTAATGTATTCCACAGACTGTTGAAAGTCCTTTGCCTACAGAAAGAACTATTTACAAAAGGCACGCATTGGAGAAGTGCTGGGCGATATGAGCGCAAATCAATATCCTGATTAATTGAGCATTTTACCTCAGTTACGATAAATGAAGGTTTATTTTGTTGTTGTTTTCCTTTGGTACGAGCTGCTCGAGTCGCTCGGTCGCACTCTGCGTTTAGGTTCTCCTCCATGTGGCAGATTGGACGGGGGAGAGTCACGTGACTACAGTGCGGTAGTGTGATATTAAAGGGACAGTACATGAACACACATATAAGGACATAACTGAATTAACAAAATTAAAATATATATATAATCGATATAGACATGATTATGTCAATTAAAACTTCTGAATGTTGATTTCGATTAATTACCCAGCCCTACTTTGGGAATAATGTCATACCTCACTTTTTTTTTGTTTGTTTGTTTTTTTTATCCTGTTCTTGAGATGTCAGCACTCATCCAGCTCTTTTCATCACCTGTGGGTCAAAAGAGCGTCAGTGTTTCGTTGCTATCGGCTCAAGGCTCTGTATCTTCAAAAAACAATGAAATCTGTCTTATCTTTCAATGTAGATTTCATTTTAAATCACTTCACAGTGATTCTGTACGTCTGGGAATGCTGTGGAACTTTGACACAGTGTAAACAGCAGATGTTTTTCAAATGAAAATGAAAGAATCAAAAATGTATATATGCATTTACTATTCACTGTCATCACTTCCGATCCTTCTCTCATTTAAACTCTCCTAACAAACCCTAACAAATGTTTTTCTCATCTTTTCCTTTTCTTTTCCCTGTTTTTATCCTGTCAAAGTACTTGTCTTTGTCTGTCTGTCCGTCTGATAGTCACTTAGTTGTATCTTGTTACATCACTACGAAAGGTGGTGGTGGTGATGCTTAATTCAATTGATATAAATAATAAATATAAAGTTGTCCTTCGAAGAGAGGTGGCCGTGTGGGTTAAAGGTAACCCTTTGCTTTAACAATAGTTTGGGGGAAAAAAAACTTGGTCCAGTCATTTTTAGGCTAAAATTCAAAAGATACACATTCCTAAAATGTACAGACCTCAACAGAGCCAATGCAACCTGTATCAGTAGTTCACGATCATTTTCCCCGTCTGGAGAGACAATCATAATAGCAACATATAAGAAATTGTCTAGAATTTGGTCATTTCAATGTCATTCTAAAGCATCTGATTTGGTGGGTAGCAAGCAAGGATAGGTTAAAATGAAAGGATAGACTACCCTGTTCTGAGACACACACACACACACACACACACACACACAAACACTCACACATTTCCACAGACTCATGAGATCGCAACCAGATCTTGGTGTGAGCATCAAGCCAATCTTCATCTTTTTTTTCCTCCTGAAGCTGTGAACTGATGCATTAGCACATTAGTGCAATCACTCACTCATTCACACAAACGTCTACATGTACACAGAATTCCATTTCCAGTCATTAGCTACGTCCTCCCTTCCCCAGTCTTACAGCGCCATCAAGGTGGAGCGGTGAAGACAAGCACGTTTCCTATGAGACTGTTTCTGTTGGACCTGCAGCTACCCCAGCAATATTGCAGAAGACTGACTGCCCACTTCTGTTAAGTTAATGCAGACAATAAGTTAATGTATTGTGATGGTGAGGACGGGGAGGTCATGTGATGGTGAGGAGAGCGAAGGGTCAAGCTAGAGACCAGAGAGACAGAGGAGAAGCAGAATCTCTCTCACACACACAATCTGCCAAAGAGCAAATTGATCAAGACGATAAGGAGGGTTTATCTTTATAGTATGATCTCAATGTTTGTCTCTCCTCAATTCCACAGCGAACCCGTCCCGAATCCAGACGCAGATGCAGAATTCATGACTGCTGGGAGTTGTCGAGACTTCACACACTTTCAGATTCTCTCTGTGACACTCGCATCCACAAACACACACACACAAACCTACACAAACACACACAGATGATTGACATGAGGAGTTTTAAATACTGGGTAACAGATGCACTTGCCAGGCATTAATGTGTCTGGAAGAGTGCTGATTGGTGGGAGAGCTCTTTGTTGAAGTGTGTGTGTGTGTGTGTGTGTGTGTGTGTGTGTGTTCTATGTGTGTGCGAAATCCCTCAGTGCTTCACAGGAAATGTCACCTGTGGTGTTGATGGAGAGGAAGTGTGCTGGTGAACATTCACCTTCTTCTGCTGCATTGTATCTTCCACATCTTCCATTTTACATCTTATACAAGACATTCACTTTTAAAAGCCACAACACTGCATTATTTACTTATTTAGGAAGAGGCTGTTTTGCCCAGATCTGCAGACTCTCAAAGGAGAATCCCACTGAATCTTTTTTTTTTAACTGAAACGTAAACAAAGTCACCGAGTGGATTGATGTTGTTAATTTTAGCAAAAACTTACCCACAATTTTGTTCCAGCGGTAGTGATATGTACCAGCTCTCACTATGTCAACGACACATGTATAACTCTTTTATTTACTCTCAGTAACAACCACCAGAGACCTCACAGTTCACAATAGAACCTCATATCTCCAAAATGGCTGAATACTTCAGGTGTTGACTTTCATTTACATTTTTTCAGACGTCTGGTTCCTATCAGCAGCATTGGGAACAGTCATTTCTATAGAATGGCTGATTGCAAGTAAGGCCACTCTGAATGACTACGTAAATTATTCAACGCTCCATACCAGGAGTACTACCCTGGCACAAAGAGGCCTGTACTGTGACGTATTTCAGAGTGTCACAGAGGGTATCTGTGTCTGAAAGACTGGTAGGAGTTGGTGGCAGTGGGGGGTGAACCATAGTTCAGATTATTTACATCATCTGCTTCTGTACAGTAATATAATACAATTCAGGAGACATTTCAGAGGCAGCATTTATCTGTCCTGAACTTTAGGTTGATTTTAGGTGAATTCAAAAGAACTGGTCAGCCATTTTATCCAATATTCACTGCCCTTTTTACTGAATCATGTGTACTGCAGATGGAATGTAACAAGGGCTTTTGTACGCTTTTCACACAACTCTGTATTTGTTGGTGAACAGTGTATAAAACATGTAATAGGTACATGTGTGTTTTCCTCTACAAAAGAGACCACTTCTGTCTATTCTCTCTCTCGGTCTCTCTCTCGCTCTCCTCTCTCTCTCTCTCTCTCTCTCTCTGTTCCGCTTTATCTCCTGAATGTCAGGGGCCTTTTGTGGTGGCTCTGAGATGGGCAATGTGAGAATATCAGGGCGGTCGAGTTTTGCTCCTCTCTGGTTCCCTCTTTCCATTCCAGTTTCTCTCTCTCTCTCTCTCTTTTTGAATACCTGATTGAATAAATGAAACCTAATGTGAGTTAGATTAGATATCTGTATATATAAATAACACCATGATTTTCTCTTTCTCTTTCTCTCTCTCTCTCTCTCTCTCTCTCTCTCTCCCCAGGGGACACTACACAGAGGATGAGATCAGCTCAGTATCCGACACCCGCAGAGCTGGATGCTTATGCTAAGAAAGTCGCCAATAGCCCACTCACGATCAAGATCTTCCCCAACAGCATCAAAGTTCCGCAGCGCAACCACGTGCGCCGCACCGTCAACGGCCTGGACACGGGCGGCCCTCGCTACAGCCCCTACCCCCCTTCCCAGCCCACCGCCAAGGCCGGCCTCCTGGCCATCGTCAAGGCGCCCATCGCCAAGGGCGTCGTCAAGGACTTTGCTGGCACTAGGGCGCGCATGCACCCTGAGGCCATGATGAGTGCCCCCGGAGGACCATACGCTCCGGCAGGAGCCAGCACTTTAACCCTACACCATGGACCCCAGCCGCTGCCCAGGGCTCCCACCCAGCATCAACAGGGGCTTCCCACACACACACAGACTCTCCAGCCCCTCCAACAGCCCCAGCCACAGCCCCAGCCTCAGCCTCAGCCTCAACCCCAGCCTCAGCAACAGACTGGAGCACCACATCAGGGGTGGGCAAATAAGTGTTACACACAACTCAACTGTCACTGTAACAATACAGGGTTGTACAGTTAAACAGAACATCGTCAGACTCAACAATAGTGGAAATGGCCAATAAAACACAGACAATAGGTATAGGTAGAAAAAAAGGCAGAAGTGATTATTACCATTGGGAAAAACACATATAGGAAGGACAATGTTGCATCTTACATTATATTAACTTCACAAAGGCAGTGAGTGTGGTTGAGTGTTTTTAAATCAAAATCACTGTATGAAGAAGTTCAAGAGTAGCACGTTTAATTCAAAGCAATGTTATCAACAAAATTGTCTTAAAAACCTTGCAGTGTGGTCACATATAACAAATGTTTTAGGGTTGTTGGTAGATACATTTAAAAAAATTCATTAATTAATTTCATTGTTTACTGTGATTAACTGCATTGTGACTTAAGACTGAAGCTTTTAATAGTGGATGTTTAAACGTAAAATAACCAAATCAACGTAAGATCAACAAATTATAAATGTATATTATAAGTGTTTATTGATTAAAAGATCTATTCACAACGATAAAGTTAAAATGCTAGTACTTTTTACTACAGATAAATGTGTAGTGTGATATGCATGATTTTTCTTTCTTTTGTAATATTTTAATGTAGTTTTGATTAATTTTTGAATTTGAATCTCTTAATTTGCTGAGTAAATCAGAGGCGTGTACTTCAGATGAAAACTAAATGAGGCAGATTCTGGCACTAGTCAGATTTAAGACTAAAATTAAAGACAGATGTTCTTGATGTTTTGGGCTATAAACCAGGCCCAGATTTAATTTATTTAACACGAGTGCTAGTGAAATCACAATTAAAACATTGTCCAGAAAAATCCCTCTTAAATATTTTCCCCAAATTTCTCAGGTGTAATATACACTTTTTTATAAACCATTCTACCATTATTAAGATCTTTATTTATTTATTTTTTTTTTTTTGCTACTTCTATATGCTAAAATTACATTTGTTGCAAAGTTGTGATCTCAAAACACAGAAGCTTAGCGTTGTATGGTTTTATGACAGTTGCAGTCTCTTAAAGAGCTGTTGTGTAACAATAACACACTCATGGTTTGTTGCTTAATTGCATTACACTGTTGAAGTGATAAGAAATGCTTTGAAGTTGGAAAATTGTATAAAACTTTAAGCAGAAAAACGGGTTTGCATTTGACATTGACAGTGTAAATTCTCCAGTGCATTCAAGCATACGTAATGTTATTAAATTCTCTAGCTAGTGTCTTGTAAATTATGTGCATTGTTATAGCATCTCCTAATATATGTACGCAGTTTACACAATCCCTGATTAGCTGCTTTTTTAACCTTGCAGTTTGTTTCGGCATTAATGCTTTCAATCTATTCATTTATCCCAGGCATCACCCTCCTTCTGCTATGCCCCAGCACCCTCAGGGTATGGGCAGGACGCAGCCTCTCTCTCACCCCGCTGCCCTGGCTCACCCAGGTCCCCAGCCCCCTCCAGCTCTTTTGCTCCAGCAGCAGCAGCACCTCCAGCAGCCACCTCCAGGCCTGCAGGGCAGCGCTAGGAAGCTGACGGATGCCGACGCCCCTCCCAACGTGACCGTGTCTACCTCAACCATTCCACTGTCCATGGCCGGGGCCCTGCACCAGGGCAGGGGGGCCGACCTGAGCAGCATTGTTCACCAGATCAGTCAGTTCTGCCAAGCCCGGGCTCAGGGGGCTGGGGCCACCTCTGTGTGTGAGGGCCAGATCGCTAATCCAAGCCCCATCAGCCGGAACCTGCTCATTAACGCTAGCTCTCGGGTGTCTATGCACAGCGGGCATCCTGGAGCGCTTATGCACGCATCGTGCAGCGTGGGACCCCCAGACAAAGCAGCTGCTCCGGCCCCAGGAGGTGCTGTACCCCCAGCAATGGGTGGAATGAACCGGATTCCAGTGTATCACAATGATATGAAGCAGCAGCAACATCCACAGGCTCTACAGCACCAACAACATCAACAGCAGCATCAGAACCATCAACAACATCCAAACCGGCACCAACAGCAGCAGCACCAACACCAACACCAACACCAACAGCAGCAGCAGCAGCCGCAGCATATGAGGTCGTGGAGCCAGCATCAGCTTGCCCACCTTCAGCACATTTCCGATGGGGTCGGGCACCCTTGCAAACCCCAACGGGACCCTTCTGGCTTCAGCTGCAAGAGCATGAACTACCCTCCGGAGCTGTGCATGGGGCAGCCTTATGCCCTCAAGCCCCCCATGGATAAGCCCACCCCTTCTCCACCAGTTGTAAACAACAACAACAGCAACAACGGCATGGCACACTACGCCAATGGGCAGTACTACCACCAGCCGCCAGTATGGGGCAGCATCCTGCCCACGCCCAACAGCGACAGCTCAGGCTCACAGGAGCTGCCTGTCCCATTCCCTAACCCCGCCCCCGGGGGCGTGGATTGCGCCCCCACGGGAGGAACGGCCCATTACCGTCCGGCAGCGGTCACAGGACAGACTAATCTGATGCAAACGGTGGATTACATGGGAGGGGACTTCCAGACGCCCTGCTTCCGAGATCAAAATCTGGGCCTGATGGGGAAGATGCACAGGCCGCCCCCCATGGGCAGGGTGGTGGCGCCCCCCCCTTCCGAGGCCCACGGCCAGCACCCAGGGTACAGATAAGCTTCAATTTAAATTGAGAAAAAAAATTAACTAACAAACAAATAAACAAACAAGAAAACAAAATCAAAACAGGCTCTGGTCCACTGTCTCTGTCCACAGCAGATAGCCACCTACTTCTACATATGCTACAATTTCAATTTGTCTTAAAGCAGATACTACTTAGCGCGAGGAAAGGAAGCATTAATAGGCATTCGCATTAAACACTCAGTTTCTTCAGTTCCGGGAAATGGTCGCATTATTGATTAAAAACAAAGGACTCCAACAAACACATCTAACAAAGAGCAGTGTTTTTGCTATTGTTTTTTTTTTTTTTTTTAATCATCAGTCTTGCAAGTGATCAATTTTTAAAAGGAGTGCTTTATTATTGCACTTTTTGGGGGTTGGGTTCAATGCTTTCAATATTTTTTCCCCTTTACTTCCCAGTATGGTATCTACTATGACACACAAATACTGTTTAAATCAAATGACATATGTCCTCCCGGTGTCATATGCTTATGATTGATTTAGATTTAGCTTGATATTGTTCTGTATGATTTTTACTTGTGTGTGTGTAGTCTGCACAAAAATGCATCTGGATCTCAATATAATCTTTACTATGATACTCACTATAACATAGCCTGGGCTCTCCTCCTCTGCTGAAATAAGCATATTTATTTATTTATGAAGAAAGACTGCTTTAGACTGGTTGATGTACAGATCAGTGCAAAAATCAAACACTACTTTAGTCCAAATTGCTGTAAATACAAGTTATTAAATAAAGGCATTAAGGGATTCTAAATCTGGAGTGTAAAAAATATTATAAAATACAGAGAAAACTGGACTCATAAAACACATGCAACATCTGGTAGATCATCAGATAAAGAAAGAGCTTTCATCCTTCCTCTGTGAGACCTAAAGACGAAAGGACTGAGGATGTAGAACTGTAAAAATCTATAAAAAAGCGATAGACAAACAAGAAACAATGCATAACAAAGAATCTACTAATGTACTCGGAACAATGGACTGTCTGCACTAGAACCCGGCCTTCAACTTTGAAAAAGTTTGGAATTACTTGTATTGGGAAAAGCAGAAATTTCAACCAACTTCTAAGCCTGAACTTTGGAGTCCTGCAAATTTCACTGAAAATCTGAAAGCAAGTCTCAGGAAAAGAGCGGAAGCTGTAATGAAGGCAGAGGGTGGACATGCTAAATGCTGTTTGTACTGGTGCCAAAAATGAATTGGTTGTGACGAATAGATGCATTAAATGGGAACGTGGTCTCTGATTTTGCACAGTACTGCATGTCAACCAGGTTCAGTGGCTAATCTGACAAAGGATGACAAAAAAATTTTTAGGTCGATCTGGGCAGTGGGAACGATGTTCTGTTTCGCAGTGGGAAGTGCTGGGGAAGATCCGTGTAAATCAGGTGTCTGGGTCACTTCAGTCAATGACGGAGATGCTGAGGTTCATGGGATGCCATCATTGTTTATTTTTCATGAGATACGTATTACTTGAATCCTAGGGGTGGGCTTGTCTCTCATTAGATGGTTTGTAATAAAGTTAGCAGGACTAAACGTACTACTGGAGAAGATTGTTTATTGTGGATTGTTACTAATATCATTTAGAAACTAACTATGAACCAAACTGAGATGACGATGACTTTCTGGATCCTTTTTTGTTTGTTTGTTTGTTTGTTTGTTTTTCCTCATTTATCTTGTTGGAATACAGCTGATGTAAGAGTCACTACTGATGCTCTAACGACATGTGCTTGAATAGACCAAATTGATCACTTGCAAGATGTCGCTTGTGGGTTAATCAAGGAGGATGTTTTTTTTTTGGTTTATTGTTTAAGGTGAAACAGCAGATGAATTGTTTATTTTATTGTACACACTGGCTAATCTGCTATACTACTGTAACTCTAAGAAGTGTAATGACTGTGTGAATGGTGGGTACCATGGGTATGATTACCACGGACGTTTTTGTGGACGAGTGGGGGACTGAATGAATGAGTAACTGCGTGAGTGAATTAATTGATTGATTGGTGGCCTGGTTTTGTTGGAGTATGCAGGTGTGTGTGTGTGTGTGTGTGTGTGTGTGTGTGTGTGTGTGTGTGTGTGTGTGTGTGTGTGTGTGTGTGTGTGGTGGTGGGGGGGGAGGATTCGCCCACACCCACTCTCTGCTTGCCTCCCTCTGGAACAGCCCTTATAAAGCCTTAAGTATTTGGTCCTTGGACTTTCCTTTGAAAAACAAGCATGGTTATTATGAAACCTATAATAATGATGATTATGAAAAACAACGACATAGAATATAAAGGAACAGCAATTTTTTTTCCTTGTTTATTTTTTTTAACTAAAGCTTTTGTTGACTAGAGAAAAGCAATTCCTTAGAATTACTTTACAACAAAAATGAAGAAAAAAAATATTTTATCTTAATTATGTTTATAGCTATGTGTAGTTCTGGGCTGTAACTAAAAAGAAAATTCTTTTTATTCTGAGTTTCAAAGCTTCAGTTTTGCAATATGTGACTATTTATAATTATGAACTTGATTATTTTCCTTGTAATTTAAATTATTTCCTTTTTCCTTTTCTTTTTTTTTTTTTTGTTTGTTTTTGTTTTTTGTTTTTTGCTATAGCTGTGAAATGGAGGAAGGGTCTAGAAAGCCTTTCTCATATCTGTCACTCTGTGGCTGTTGAATGAATGAAAGCAAAAAACTACAGAGTGTGTGAGAGTTGTGCTACTCTTTTTGTAATATTGTAATAATAAAATAAAGTTCTAATTTATGCTTTAAAACTCGCCTGCCCTTTACTGTAGTAGCTTGGTGCCCCTTTGGCCTTCCCCACTGTTTGTGATTCAGCTTAGTTTTGCACTGTGCACCACAGAATGAGCCAAGTGACCTCTCGACTTGTTATTGCAATTTCCCTGCTTTAAATCTCAGGCCATACACTCTTCTGTTTGTAGAAGTCGATTCTCATGCAGCACCTGTTCAAGATTTAACACGGTTCTGTTTGTCACGATATTCCTCTCCCTGCTTTGAATTAGATTCTTTTTTCGTATATCACAGCACTGAGGAAAACTAAGGTGGGATGATTATAACATTTTAACCATTATCACGTGATTATTTTCCGGGATAAATTCGTGTTAGGGGTTAATATGGCAAAGTGAATCAAACAAGGTAGTCTCCTGCAACCAGCCGTACTCCTCTCTCACACGAAGAGCCACAAATATCAGCCATTCAGCGAAGGAGGCAATTACAAAAACACACCAAAACCTACTCGGTTCTTTAGTGATTAACTGTCAGCGTGATTTCAAAGTGCTTCAAACTTGTTTGTAAACCATATGAAACAGTAAAGAATACTGTTACAACACACATGAATCACTCCTCACGGTGGTGGTACTCAGTTTTACCTCAGTAGCTTTAATCGGGGAATATCATTGTACAATATTTTCTTGCAGACTTTTATTTTGAAATTCGATGTATAAAATCAATTAAACACCAGTCTTTTGTAAAACTGCTTAATATATTTATTAATTAATTACCTTCAAACATTCTTTGTTGTTTTGTACACCTATAAAGAGCACGCTTTCACCGTGTTTTTCTGTGTTCAGTCTTTCAGTGTAAACACGGAAATGAGAAGAGTTTTGTACACGTACCAAGCTCATCACAAGCTGCCATTTTCCTGCACATGTACACACCCAATCTTTGTGGATATTTGTACATTTCATCGCTGATTTCGGCAGACCCTTTTCAATTTCCCCTCACAACTCCGCTGTGTATCATGCGATGTGATGTTGAGTGGCCCCTCAAGGACGCAGGGGGAGGCTTTATGGGGTAAAGCTTTGGATCCAGTGACGAATCCAGTTGAAAACCATTTCCTAACACGCTCAATTTCCTTCAAACTGCACAAAATCAAATTGGGAGGAGGACAAAAACCATCTAATCTTCACCCAAGGCAAGATAAAGATTTGCTAGGCATGAGTTTGTGGTTTTGAAGAGGAAAACCTCTGATTGCATTGGCTTTTGGGCAGGTTTTTGCTTCTGAAGTCCAGTTAATGTGGAGTGTGTTGGGGCTCATTTACACTCTCTGTCTCAAAGATGGTAGACACCTCACCTAAAGAAGGAATTCAGATATTTTAATCCCTTGAATAATTCCCACTGTTGTCTGATAGTTAAAGGACTTCTCTGAATTATAATCTAGCTAAAATCTCATTTAGCAAGTTTCTTTAATAAAGGCAATGGTTCTCTATAGAGATGTGCATGTTGCAAGGTGTGTTTCTGTCTCGCCATGACTCTGGGTACACTCTGGACACCTCTACCCTGAACAAGATGAAGCAGTTACAGAATATGAAAGAATGAATGGCTCTATATAGAACTCATGCTTAAACATTGAACCATTGCTTTTACTGAAGAACCATCATTTTTAAGACTGGTCAATTGTATTAAATGAATTCAGGCTTGTTTTGGACCACCATCAGCGGTGGACTGGGTCCTGTATGCTAGTGTAGCATTCTAGTTAGAACAGAAGTGAGTATAAACCTTCCTAGATTACAGATGTTGACCGACACAACCCCCAAGTTGATAAAAGTAGGCTAATGGAATGGCCTTTAAGATGGCGTTGGGGATTCTCCCAAGAGAAAATAGCAAGGGTTTGTGGAAACATTGCTGAAAAGGGCCTTAGGACTACAGTCTTTGGGCTGTATGTAAAAAAAGTAGCAGTGTAAAAACAGTTAGCTCAACTGTTTTCTTGGCTCCTGTGTTGAAACAAGACCTGGAGAAATGTGTTTTTACTGGACGTGGCTGTTTTTATGCACCTCTTGGCCAGGAGTAGCTAGTTAGCATTAATGAGGACTAATTAGCCATCTGTAATGATGAAGAACTGTGGTGCCACCGCTGAGCCTCATGGGAAGTGTTCTCTCCAAGGACTGCGGCACACTGAACGCAATCACCTGTCTTTTTTTGTCCCTTCCAGCTCCATAAGTAGGCCATTTTATTTTTTGACAGTGATGGGCAACACTGCTATTTTTTTCAGACGAATTCCATTTACCAAATCTAGCAGCTGGACACCAGTACCCACATTTTTTATTTTGATTTTCTTTGGTATTCGGTGTAAAAATGTATTTTTGTATGTATAATTGTACTTTAAAATTCAATTATTCTCCTGTGCTTTTGTCACATCAACGATTGTGTAGTAATTAAAATGAGAATTGCTTTATATATATATATATATATATATATATACAAACATACATATTTATATATACATATATATTTTCATAGTACAAAGTAGTAAAATGCACTTCAGGAAATATATTTAAAAGGCATAATATTGGTATTGAATAGTTTCTATATAAATAAATAAATAGACAAGTCGATGTTGTTTTTGTAAATGTACCTTTGATGTCCCAGTGATGTACCTTTTTTAAAGCATTAAACTCTTCATGTGTCTGGTTACTATTACAGCCATTATGAAAAGTTTGATTCCGTAGGTCCCTTTCAGATTAAACCACTCACAATGACTTTGTTTATGTCGTAATAATTGAATTATACCTCACTGAAAAACCAATGGAATTCCTCTTTAAAGCAGAGGCTGGTGTGTTGTGCTGGTTTTCACTGGTAATCTATTAATGCACACTTTGAGTAAAAGCCTTCATAATGTGGTGTAATTAAAGCAAGGTCAGGGCTGTGTAGTCCATTAGACATTCCATCTTGTTATTATTAAGCACCAGAGTTGTGAGGCGCAGGCTCCCACAATAATGTCTCTATTATGAGGCCATTCCCTCGCAAAAGACTTGGAGAAGTGACCCGAGTCGAAGCGTAGTCTATTTAATTCACTAATGGAGGCCACAAAAAACACATGCCATGTCAACATGAAGGGAATGAGTGAGGGTAGAGAGTACATCCCTCTTTCTCCATCCTTTCATTTGTTTCTCCTCTTTTGCTTCCTCTATTTCTTTTTCTGTAAATGACATGATTTGCAATCTCTCACACTTTTTAATCTTTCTTTTTCTAAAACCTCTCATTTACTCTCTCTCTCTCTCTGTAACAGCTGGTGTATAAACGGATGACTGAGTCTGCTACAGTGGTGAAGGGAAACAGGACTGAAGCTTGGTCTGTGACCCACCACTGAACTTTAAAGGGGCAATAAGTGATTTCCTCTAATAATTCTGGTTATATAACAGACATTACACTGACACCTACTGGACTGAATGTTTCAGAGATTCTGTGCTAAACACATTATAAATGAGAGGGCCACTCTGTGGAGAACTGGTTAATTCAGGGGATACAGAGCATTTTGATGTGAGCTCATGTGAGTTGCACCTTATAGAAAAAAAAGTAAAAATATCAAATAATCACTTATGTTTGTTATTTTGTTGGAAAATTACTTATATTAATAAGTAGCATGAACATGATGATCTTTATTCTTTAAATCCCAGACTCCCTTTAAAAATATATCAGATTTATGAGAAATGCAAGTCATTAAAATCTTCATTGGGTTCCTGATGAGGCTGAATATTCACACTGTGTAGACTGGGTTTTCAATATCAGTCATGACTTGACTGATACCATCTTTGTTTTGAAAAGTGGTGTGCTTTTTTGTGGAGCTTTTAAAATAAATATTTATACTATATTTATAAATATTTATTCTATGACTGGCTTTCTTGGCATCAAACCAAAAGGTAAAAGTATAACACTAATCCACAGCAGTATAGCCTCCAGTCTGTTACAGAAAGGGGGGCTGACACACACACACACACACACACACACACACACACAAGCCACAACCCAGAGTCAAAACTTTTTTTTGGTGGTTTATTAAATTACTTTTATCCCCATAATTAGAAACTGCAGTCTGCCCTTTACATGGTGTCAGAATTCCACGATGAGTACCACATAAATGTTCACTTGAAATAAATAATGTTGAACCCTGCTGGTGAAATCCCTTCATAATAAAATGAAGGCTTGCAATCAATTTTGCAATGTGTACATCTTCATTTTATTATGTATGATTAACACCAGCAGGGCTCCATAAACCTTTACTCAGTTTTGGGAATGTGGTTTATATTCTCCTGGAAAATCATTCTGGAAAAAAAAAGAATCTGTTCCAACAATGAAAATGTATTACTTTCACCATTATTCATTCATTGTCTGTAACCCTTATCCAGTTCAGGGTCACGGTGGGTCCAGAGCCTACCTGGAATCATTGGCCGCAAGGCAGGAATACACCCTGGAGGGGGCGCCAGTCCTTCAGAGAGCGACATTCACTCACACACTCACACCTATAGACACTTTTGAGTCACCAATCCACCTACTAACGTGTGCTTTTGGACCGTGGGAGGAAACCGGAACACCTGGAGGAAACCCACGCAGACACAGGGAGAACACACCACACTCCTCACAGACAGTCATCCGGAGGAAACCCACGCAGACACAGGGAGAACACACCACACTCCTCACAGACAGTCACCCGGAGGAAACCCACGCAGACACAGGGAGAACACACCACACTCCTCACAGACAGTCACCCGGAGGAAACCCACGCAGACACAGGGAGAACACACCACACTCCTCACAGACAGTCACCTGGAGGAAACCCACACAGACACAGGGAGAACACACCACACTCCTCACAGACAGTCACCCAGGATAGACAGTCTAGGACAAATAAATAATTTAGGGAGGCAGTTTGCAGTTTTATTTGGAATTTCCCCTGCGCTTAACATGAAATTTGGGGACAAAAGACTTGCAGCACTTTTCCACTGGACATGCAGAACAGAATGAAAAATGTAACCATGCACTTTATAATTGTTTCTTCAGAGTACAAACAGAAATACCAGGCACAATCAAATATTATATTTACAACATGTCTATAGCATTATTCTGATCAATCTCTTTATTTAAAAAAAATGCTATTATATGGAAGTGTAGTTTACTTTAAGCGGCTGAGTTTAATCACTGTATAAAACTAATCTTGTTACGGGAAGGCTGTACTTTAGCCTGGAGAGCTCCCAATGTATTATTTAAAAATGTCAAAACTGCTGTATTACAGCTGATTAAAAAAAGACGAATAAATTATTATTCATTCATTCATTATCTGTAACCCTTATCCAGTTCAGAGTTGCGGTGGGTCCAGAGCCTACCTGGAATCACTGAACGCAAAGTGGGTACACACCCTGGAGGGGGCGCCAGTCCAACAGAGGGCAACACACACACTCACACATTCACACCTACAGACACTTTTGAGTCGCCAATCCACCTACCAACGTGTGTTTTTGGACCGTGGGAGGAAACCGGAGCGCCGGGAGGAGACCCACGCAGACACGGGGAAAACACAAATTATTATATAGGTCTGGATTTATTTGTGCCATATAGAGTGTGCACATTTCAGTTACTGACATACATTTACAATTAAAAAAACGCTATTTAAATGGTACTTAAAAACAGGTAGCTATGTGAATGTAGATAACCCAAGCCAAAAAGCATATTCAACATGAACCTGTTCGTCTACACATATGTTACAGTTTATTCTGCACCCACTCTCTGCTACTCTACCTGGGTATAGATCTGGATTTCAATTAATAACTGCACTGTGCAGCGCCACACTGCTATTACTGCTAGTTGCTTTAGAGTTTGGGAACCCCACGTTCAGGCCCTCCTTCATTATGTGTGGCCTGAAATACCCCACTCTGTCCTTCAGCAGTTTGGCCTGGAGTGATGTATTCCATCACACGAGACCGGAGGCTAGAGGTCTCATCTCCTGTTCTTCTCGAGGGATGTGGCTGTTTATCCTCCGTCGACTGAAATCCCTCAGGAATCGCCAACTCTGACCTGGAGAGGGTAATATATAATAAGAATTGTGTGTACTATAATAAGCTCTGACCAACATCAATCCATACTCGTATATGAAATATAAACAATTTAATGACAAAACCCCAGGCACGATAATGAAAAATGTAGCACAGGGATAAAGCTTAAACGTATGCAAATATTCACGCACAATGGCTGTTTGTTTACTTATGTTCATTTGTGATAGTCTGTTTTCAACTGTACACAGCTTGTTTTTACAGTGTTTCTCCAGAGATTTGGGAAAGTTTCAATTCTTAACATTTTACTGTCTACCGCATTTTTACTTAATCTTTATTCTCTAAAATATGAGCGAATATTGGGAGATTATAGTGCCCTCAAAATCATATATGAGAAATATTACCAACATACACTAGTAGTGCTCTAAAATTCTAATGGGTTTCTTTTTCAGGGACAAACATATTTTGAGGTAAATATATGAGGATTCAGGAGGGGATTTTACGTGGGGAAAGTGGATATAAGCATTTATTACTTGTGAGCTTCTCCAGCCTCGCAGCTCATGTATAAAATCAAAGGAGTAAGCGTCAGACACCACACATAACTTGGTTGAGTTTTGGATGATGGGGAAAATTTGATATTTTTCTAGTTGTATATTCAAGGCCAGTAACTGTTCACAGGGTTAAGGTTAATATTTATTGTTGCTCAAAGAACATTTTCATTTTTATATGTCCAACCCTTTGAGCACAGCTGCTATTTTACACTGAGGAAAAAGTACACATATATGGAGCGATGGAATGTACTGAAGTGGAGTAAAAAACATTTATATTACATTGAAAGCGCATTGAAAGTTAAGGACCTTTTAGAACATTGGAAATACATGTTTTCTTTAAAACTGTTGATTTATCAGAATACAAAGGGGCTTATTCTGAACCTGACATGTGTCTGCCTCTCATTACTAGATGCTCTTAGTGGGATACAATGCTCTCAAGTTGTTCTGGATTGCTTTCTTCCACAGCTGGAATTATTCATTCATTCATTCATTCATTCATTCATTATCTGTAAGCGCTTATCCAGTTCAGGGTCATGGTGGGTCCAGAGCCTACCTGGAATCATTGGGCGGAATCAAGATGGGAATACACCCTGGAGGGGGCACCAGTCCTTCACAGGGCAACACACACATTCACTCACACACTCACACCTATGGACACTTTTGAGTCGCCAATCCACCTACCAACGTGTGTTTTTGGACCGTGGGAGGAAACCGGAGCACCCGGAGGAAACCCATGCAGACACAGGGAGAACACACCACACTCCTCACAGACAGTCACCCGGAGCGGGAATGGAACCCACAACCTCCAGGTCCCTGGAGCTGTGTGACTGCGACACTACCTGCTGCGCCACCGTGCCGCCACAACTGGAAATAGAGAAGTCATTTTTTTTCCATTTTTGTGTAGTACCTCTCTGAGGTCTGCTGGGAGATGGAGGTGGTCTGTTGGAGTTTCCTGGATCTTCATTGATGATGCCCAGGTTGCGGTTCCATTTGTTCCAGTTTACTTCTTCCACTCTGGAACAGACAGAAACACACGCCATTCAGTGACTGCCCAGCATCCCGCAGCAATCTGTTTGATGTTAAATGCTGATGAATAGACTTTAATACAGCATTATTTTGTGTACAAAATTATTACTGACTGCAAAAGAAAGAGTGAGTCCAAATAGGCCGCTTTATTTATAACTTTATGAGTATTTATTGTAGGTGACTTTTTTTTGTAGCCGTATTTTTAAGTTTGTGTTGATTCTGTACACTGTGTTAGCACCAGACTTTTTTTTATCTTTTACTGCAGTCTTGTTATTCTCCAAACATGTCAATAAATCAGATTCATAGTCTGTGGTTCCTGATTTTTTCCTTCACCTGAGGCAGCGCCGCAGGTCCGTCTCTCTCCTGCCAAGATCTTTCTCCACTCCTGAGCGCAGTTTCTTCTTCAGGCACTTAGAGAGACTTCTCTCCAGGTCTAAAGTGGTGATGGCACGCTGGGAGAACACACAAAAAAAAAAAAACATACCATGTCATATCATATTTAATCTATCTATAATATACATACATCTATATCTTGACATTTTGTGGTAAGTGACATGTCCACATAAGACCTGCATTTCATTCTAGAGTCCCTAAGCAGTGATCCTTATTTCTCCTGTGTGTAAAGTACTTTTGGACAAATTCCAAGGCTTTAAATCCTCTTTTTGTGTTATTCCAGAGGACACATGCACAAAGCATCATGGCCTTAAAAGGAGAAATCTGTCAAATTTCGTCAGTGATTCTACCTCTTCTTTGTAAGAGCCTACGTCGACACAGAGCCTACGTCGTTGTGAGCATTCGTTCGTAATAACTTTCATAAATATTTTTTTGTGTGGTAAAATGACAGAATGACATTTAATGAGGTGCACACTGCCTGTTTTCTCAAAAGAACACACTGACTTTTAAAAACTGAAGGTTAATGAGAATTTCATGCTGATCAAGAACTTATTCAGTGGGTTTTTGATGAGACTGGGGATTGACTGAAGTGCCATTAGCCATTGTGCCTCTTTACGTTGATTAATATTGGGCTTAATCTGGTACATGCATTTAACCATCAAAATAATAATAATAATAACAACTCACCACAGTATCTCATTTTATTACATTATTTCTTTGCTGACAGTTAAGCTGAGTTTAAGGTCCTAAGTATTCATTTCAACATGTGGTGCCCTGACCCCTAGGTAGGGAACGGCTGGCTTAGTGGATAACACTGCGGTCTGTGAAATTCAGACTGGACCGAAGCAGAACTGAAACTGAACTGATGACTCCTGACTGTTCTACATCATTTAAATCTACCTTCAGAGCTAGAATCACATCTGTTTACCATGATAAACTGCTCCTCCAGCATACTAACACTCTCTCACTCACACACACACACACGGTATGTACCTGTAATTTCCAGATGCTGGTGCTCTCCTCGGACATACTCTCCACCGATTTGCTCATGAGAGCGATCAGCATGTTCAGTAGCAGGATGTAAGTGAGGACGATGTAGGATATGAGCAGCACGTAAAACACGGTTTTGTACTGATACTGCTCTGTGAACTCCAGGTCCCCCATGCCAATGGTGAACTTGAACAGCTCCAGAGTGGTGAAGTAGATATCTTTATAGGTGGGCTTTTTGCAGCCTTCTTCCGCACCTGTACCTGTACCTGTACCTGTACCTGTATCTGTATCTGGAACATCTTCGAAGAGCGAGCGGCCACGGTTACAGGCGGTCTGGTTGGTCTGGACCTTTGGTGCTGGTGTTGTTGTGTTGGTGGGCGGTTCTTCTGGAGACTCGTACAGTAGGGTCATCACAGCTGAGTAAAATTAAATGCTTTTTTAAGGAGCAATCAAGTGGCCTTGATGTGTCTGACATTCTGTAGTGAATCTACATTTGAAACATGGCATTGCTGTGGCACTAAGGTGAAATATCCTGTGTAATGTTGTGTCATGTTCCAGGAAAAATTACCTGCCGAAAATCCACAGAGAAAAACTAAGTAGACAAAGAGGAAGCGAAGAATGTCCCCCAAGATCATCTGCGAAATTGAGAGACAGAGGGAGAAGCAGAGAATATGACCAGAGTTCAGACCAGATTCACATGGAAGTACTTTGTCATAGCAGAACTCCACCACTTGGAGGCAGAGTAACTTTTCTCATTTCATCAAACAGACAGAATGGGATATGAGACAATTTTATTTTTCTGTATTGTTTACTGTTACTACTTTAAGGATAATGTTTGTTTTAATATTATTAATAATACATTTTTTTCTCAAGATCATCAGACAACATTTTTTTAAATGAGATTTAATTGTGATCTCAAAATAACAGGATAAAACCATGCAACCAGCTTTTATCCTTCTTAACGATGGCCTCCTTTATAATGGTAAATACTAAAGTAAAGGAGAATGACCCTCACCCTCTGAATCATAACGCTGTAGATGCCCATGTGCTGAGATCCTCTAGAGAAGTAGAGTATATTGACCCAGGTCAGGGCCAGAGCCACCACTAGAAATGCCAGATACTGCTGCTGTCCAGACACATACAGCACTACACACAGCAGAAAACACACTGCCTGGAAGAAACTGCAGTAACAACACACAAATTCACTGAGCTGACATTTTATTACATATAAAATATATTTATTAGCAACTACATTCGGATTAACAGAGCTTAATGCTTTCATCTTTGAAAAACAGGAGAGAATCAAGTTCTACTCTCGTTTCTGACCTGAACAAATCCACAGATGTTTGTGCTCATACTTCCACGGTGGGAAGACTATGGGTCGCAATGTGTCTAAAAGGATCATTTACTAGGATTATGAGAAGCAAAAAATTAAATATGATAATAATAAATAATAATCGCAACCAACTTCTAGGACTGAACTTTTGAGAAGTGGATTTAAGTGGGCTGGGGGAAAGAGTGGCTCCTTATCATTTAAAGGAACAGGTGCTGAAACAGCTGTACAGGGCTGTTGAGACAAGGGGAGAACACTGCTGTGGTGTTTAAACCTTGTAGTATTTTGACCAAAGCATGACAAAGATATTAATTAAGATCCCAGGACTGTGTACACTTGTGGAAAATGGGCGGTAAATGTCCCCTTTAAATATGCCTTCTCCTGTTTTTCTGGAAATCAAATAGCTTGTTCTTAAAAGCAGTTTAACTGTATCTAAAATTAAGGTTAGCCTCCTTGTACAGTTTTATACTTAGCATCTAAAGTAATCCATTTAAATGAATGTGTTTTTCAGGGATCATTTTCCTGATTAAATAGTTGTTCTTCTACATAATGGTGAACATGAGGTTCTTCAAATAACCATATGTCTGTGGTAATATATATGGTACACAATGCGTATGCAATTATGAATTATATCTGGGGGCTGTGCTTGTAGAGAATGTAAATAAATACAATTCCAACAGAAGCTGGGAGAACTTACAATAGTAGATCACAGTAGCCGTCTATCAGCAGTGTTTGCAGCCTTGGAGGTTTTCTCTTAATGTCTATCAGCTACAAAACATAAACCGATTATTATACTTCTACTACTACTACTACTACTGCTGCTACTATTATTATTATTAATATTATTAAGAAGGAGAAGATTCTTCATAATACAAACAGCAATAAAACAAATAGAACTCATATTCTGTGTCTGTGATGAAGCCTTTTTTTGAACTGAGAAAACTGCACCTCTTACCCCTTTAAAGAAGAAATAGAGGGACCCACAGCATATGATGATCTGAGCTGCGAGGTGCAGGTAGTCTTTCACTGTTTTCTTGATTGGAAATGGAGGCTGGATTCAAAAATAAAAGATAAATGAGTCAATATAAAAATAACACCACTACCCTCCACACAGGAGACTGGGTTCAGTTCCCATCTTGAGCTAGTTTTTTTCCCCCATGTCATTCTGAGCCATCCTTATTGGTCCATCTTTTACGAACTGAAGAGGAGCCCACAAAACACATGTATTTCTTAGGACAATAATGTTATATTTTATATATTTAACTTTTACTAAATCAAAGCGTAACCGTTAAAAAAAAGATAAATCAATGTTTACACATTTAGCTTCAGTATGGATCTGGATCAATAGCAGTGTATACATTTTTTTAATGTGAAAGAGGAAAACATGGAAAATGTACAGCTGTGTCTGTGGCTCACCTTTCCTTCTTTATGGTAACAGCACATGGCTGTGAAAATGGCGATGTAGCTGATATAGCATATGAAATTAAACAGGAATATCCGATGGGCAAATCTGTTCCATTTGTCTTCCAGCAGTTTATTAAGGGGCTCAATCTGGAGCATCTCAAGACGATTCTGAAATGGGAAAGCACTGCATCAGCTTCTCAGAACACCTTGCAGTTAATGACTTTTAAATGATCTGTTTACAAGTCAAACAATCAAGTATGTTCCTCATAATTTATTTCATTCATCTTCTAACAACTGGCTTAAAGGCCCGATCAGTCATTTTCAAGTGCTTAATTAATTGCTCTTACAGGTATCTCAGTGCCATACACCACTATCTCCAGAACAGAGTTCTTCTCGTAGGTGTCCACAGAGGCCAGGTCGTAGAGAGAAGCATACACAGGACCATACGCCCACTCTGTGAACTTTCGGGAAAGGTGCCTGCATTCTTCTTCTTGAAACTCACGATGCAGTATGTGTTCAAACAGCTGTTGGTCCAAAAGAAAGCATGCCAGAGTTAATGCTGTCATCCTTCAAATAATTTAACCTGTTTCTCTATTGGCCACCATTTCATCTACATTCCTCTGTATGTGTTTGATATATAATGAATGCGGTTAAACAAAGTTAAACATTCATTTATATTTATTTTATTGGTGAACAAAACACACTGGAATACAAATAACACCCCGATTGTGTTTATTGAGGCTTTGATTAAACGGAATAGGGATAAGTTCTGTCTTGCGTATCATTTCTACAGTGTCAGGAGACATAGAGCACACCCAAATTCTATACTGATTTATTTGAACGTGCACATGCCAGGACTCCTCTATCAGCACACTTCAATTTTAAACAGGAATAAAAGCAAATTGTGCCAATTAAATTCCACTAGGGGACCTATGGGAAAAGAATACTTTTATTACATGATTATCTGAAAGGACACTGTCTGAAAACACCTCATATCTCCTTTATTGCCATTTCTCATTTTTGACATAGTTTGAAAACCCCAGCTTTTGTTTATATTAACTTCTCCTCTAAAATTACTGCTATGGCTTTGAACCAACACGGATGATAATGTACTTATGAATTGACATCATTAATTACATAATTTATTTTTATTGACTATATAATTGTGAATAATTAATTACATAACTACTAATTACTAACTACATTTAAAGCAAAACTAGGTAGATTTTCCCTTACAATTACAGCTTCAGAATTACTGTGATGTTTCAGTGGCATGTAATAGGGAAAATCAAACCTCTGACACTGCTAGAACTGCAGAAACTACACTATGTAATACACACTTTGATTTCAGGACACTACAGCAGAAGTGAAATACACTCTGCATTTTCTACACACAGTAAACTTAAATATACTTGTCCTGTGCTATTATTATGTACAGAAAACCCTTTTGTAATGGATGGAAAACCCCTTTCAGGACGCTGCTGGATGCTGCTGTGTAACTCACAGGAGTGGTCACCTCTTTCATTTAGAGCCATATTCCTCATGCAAGAATCTGCTCTATATACCATGGTCCAGTGTGTGTATGTGTGTGTGTGTGTGTGTGCGTGTGTGGGCAAAGGGAAGATACAGCTTTATATGTTTAAATGGGAAATGGAAAAAGGTGTGGAAATTTCTCAAGAGCCATTTTAACACAAGTGCAGTCTACCAGACCTCCACAGGAACTGAGGCTAATGTTTTCCATGTTGCTTTACAGAACATCAACAGGGAAAACTATCATAAGACTTGAATGAATAAGCCGAATTAATTCAGGAACCCCTAAAGAGAAAAGGGAATACGAGTGAGCAATATCTGACTAAAAGAAACCACTTCTTCTCAACACATACCTAAATGTTCTGTCTCAGTGTCGCGAAAGCTGAACAAATCAAACCCTTCATAAACTGCTGCAGGACTGCTGGGACACGGAATTAGAAATATGGGCAACAAAGTTGGACGGGGACCCCTGTATAATTAACAAAAATTCTACACTGTAATTAATAATGCTCGAGACCTTGATCATTTGTGCATGTATTCATTCAAGTTCTGTAACTGCCTTCCTGGATTTACTGTTCACAAAACAGGAACACACACTGGGCAGGGTGCCAGTCCATCACAGTGCATCACACACTTGGACACTCACGTCAGTGCACAGCTAACCCACCTTCCAATGTGTTTTTAGGCTGTGGGAGAAAACAGGACCATTCAGAGCAGCAGCACTACCTGTAGCACCTCTGTGCTGCGAGGAACCATGATCATCCTTCATTTATTTAATTTCCCTATGCTTTCAAAGTTCAGTCTTAGTAGTTGATTCCTTTTTCTGCTTCTCACTGCCATCCAGTTACAATCACATTCAGTTTTTGAGTTCTAGACTCTAGGACAGCATTTCCATTTTCTGAGAACACCAGTAGCTTCTTTGTTGGAACTGTGTATTTTCTTCTTTTGTATCTATTTACTTTTTTCTCTTTGTCACATTTCCTTTGACTTCACTTTCCTTACTAAAGTTGTTTATGTTGTACATCTAATCTAAGAGAATGACTATTTTAATGGTTTTGAAACTGAAAAAACGAACTGTGTGGTTGCTGACAGTACTGTACCACTGCTGCTTACTCAGCAGTTCCTATAAACTGAGATGGGATATTTAGAGCAGTATTAATCATATTCTTACCCCAAGCTTTCCTGTCTTTGCAGCCAGTTTGAGAGGAGTCAAGCCCTGATTGTTTTCAATGTCCTCCAGTTTCCTGTGCTTGGGACTGGTGTGGGCATCTTTTTTGAGGATGTAATCGTACATGGAGATGACAAAGTCTGTGTTCTCAGGACTGTTATCGGCCACCAGCACAAGAGCGTGGAGCACGGTGTTGCCTTGGGAATCCTTCCGCTTCACGTCTGCTTTCTGGACAGGATTGTCCATCAGTAGGTCCACCATCTCCTTCTGGTTGGTGCAGGCAGCCAGAGACAGAGGGAACTCCCCTGTGGAGAAGGGCCATATTCATGGACCATTTCAGATATTGTACATCATTGAAAGCTAAAGCATATTCTAGACAAAAGTAACGCAATGTGAGACAAGTTATTTAAGTACATCTCCTCCAAGATGGCAATTCAAATGCAAGGTAATTACGTGAAAATAATAATTAAATATATATTAGAAAAATCTCATTCATAAACCATATGCTATTTATATCTTGTTGGTAAAACTGAGAGTACTTGTGCTTGAGTAAATACGACCAGCTATGACCAAGTCAGCATGGTGCACTGTACCTACCAAAGTAAAAACATGTTTCGCTGTTAGGCTGGAAGAAACTACCACAGGCCCTCGCATGGACATCGGCCTCATTCTGAATCAGCAATTCAGCAAAGCGCTTACTCCTCCTCTCAATGGCCACATGTAGAGCTGTCTGTCCTACACGAGACACATACAAACATAAGGTAAGATCTTATTAGCATCTACAGGTACTTTACTAAGGGCGGCATGGTGGTGCAGCAGGTTAGTGTCGCAGTCACACAGCTCCAGGGACCTGGAGGTTGTGGGTTCGATTCCCACTCCGGGTGACTGTCTGTGAGGAGTGTGGTGTGTTCTCCCTGTGTCTGTGTGGGTTTCCTCCGGGTGACTGTCTGTGAGGAGTTGGTGTGTTCTCCCCGTGTCCGCGTGGGTTTCCTCTGGGTGCTCTGGTTTCCTCCCACAGTCCAAAAACACACATTGGTAGGTAGATTGGTGATTCAAGTGTTTGTGAGTGAATGTGTGTGTTGCCCTGTGAAGGACTGGCGCCCCCTCCAGTGTGTGTTCCCACCTTGCGCCCAATAATTCCAGGTAGGCTCTGGACCCACTGCGACCCAGAACTGGATGAGTGGTTACAGATAATGAATGAATGAAGGTATTTTACTATTAAAGATGCCCCCTTGTGAATCATTTTTAGACTGAATAAATAAAAAGCAAGATCATGTGTCCACAAATATATAAGAAACTATACATGTATACTTATATATGGCTTTCTGATTTATTAAGACTACTAAAAATCAGTGAAAAATTATTAATTTTTTTAAAATTCCTTTAAACCACTCCATTTTCTTCTTACTTTCTGAACTGAAATATATCATTTATTTTTTGCCAAAGCTAATAAAGAATTAAAACTGTTCTTTCATTATTACTTTAGCTATTAAAGCGATTATTCAAACATTTATGTAATTTTTTAATACAAAGCTTTAAAAGCTGAAATAGGGAAGAAAGATTTTCCCAAACTTTGATGTACAGCGTAGTCCTACAGTAAATTATAACATCTGATTGTATGTAGTATTTTAGAGAAATTCTCAAACTTCATTAATGTTCAGGAAATCTTTCACGTGTGCTTTCAAATATGATTGATGGGACAACTCAAGGCTGGCAGTAAAGCAACTAACATGGCTGCCCTCCATACAGCACATTTGGTTGCAATTCTTAGCTTGTGCAAGTGCACCATGCTACATTAATAAAGGTCATCAGGCAAGACTCCTGATGCATTAGACAAAATCTGCAACCTGGATAAAATACATGTGGAAAATTATCCACCATCTAGAGAGAGCTATCTTTATATATTTGGTTCAATCCTTCATCATTCATTTAATTTAATTTTCAGTGAATGTTGTAGGGCTTACAATTGTGTCTTCATACCTTTGTAGTAGCAGTCTGTATACGCTGCATTGACAAACTCCTTCAGATAATCCTTTTCCTTTGCAATGTCCAGCAAGTGCTTCACTGTGTCATTCTCCCCATTTTTCAGGTTTAACAGAGCCTTCAGCAGAGCGGTCTTCCCATTGGGCCGATCTGAGAGTGACAAGATTGAAATGAAGCTTTTATAATATTATAAATCATTTAATAAAGAGTTCTTCACAAAATTCAACATTCATTTTTTCAATTTCATGTAATCACAGCCAACAGATACAGAGAGACTGTTCAGAGGAGAACAGACAGACAATCCACTTCAATATAGAAAGGAAAGTCAAAGTAAAATAATCTGAAAAACAAGTGATTCCAACCGTTATATAAAAGATATTTGAAGATCTAGAGAACTCCTAACAAACGCAGGACCTTGCTTTAACTGTCCCTGCCAGATAAACAGTATTTAAAAATGCACAGGTATTTCTGTTCTCCACTCTGAGAAAACAACTCAACACTGAAGGGCTAAAAAACTATAGAGCTTTATTTGTTAAAACTATTAAGTGTTTTTTTTTTAAATAAGACTATTTATTATAATGTTTTTGATAAAGATAATTTCCCATTCAGGCACCAATTATTTCAAAAAGTAAATGACAATGAGGAAAAACTAGTAATATAACAGTTTACAAGAGCAACATTATATTTGTTTGGTTTTGTTACGATTGTCCTGTGTGTGTGGACATGGCACAAAATTAAAGGTGTTCTTACAGGTGGAGTCTGTGAGTTTTTTGTCGCTCTTCTGCAGGTGCTCCTTTAGACCCTGCAGCCTAGACACATCACCACTAGACACAGCATCAAACAGCCTCTTCAAATCAAACCTCTCCTTCTCCCTCTTTAAAGGATCTTCCTCTATCCCTCGTATGCCTCTGCAGGAAATAAAAGACCAAATATACTTTTTTGACCAGATATCAGCCATTTGCCCCAAATGTAGACAGCACGCTTTTAAAGAATCTCAGCTCTGGGCTGCGTTCTCTTAAGTAAGTGAGGTCAAGTCAATAACTCTGGGATGAATTGGAGTCGTGTTATCAGTACCAGACCTCACTGATGTGCATGTGGCTGAATGCCATAAAATCTTAGTGTCAGATCTTCCCAGTGCATTAGAAGCAGTGACTGCACCAAAGAAGGGCACACTCCCTCTTAATATCCATTATTTCTGGAGAAATCTTGGTTGAACACATGTATACATTTTTTTCAAAAAGATTCCACCTTATAAACTCTTACTCACTTATCAAAGTTCAAATTAAATTGGACTCGGCAAGGGATTTCTCCATGGTCCTCCAGGAAGTCAGTGTCCATGGGTCCTCTGGCTCTCTCTGGGCCACACTTCCCCTGTGCCTTCCTGGCCATTTTGGCCTCTGCAATTTCCTCCGCTGTACTGTCATTTGTCTCCAAAGAGAAGGGCTTGCTCATTGTCTTTCCTTTTCACTGCCACAAATCTGAACACAATGGGAGTGTTGTTAATTTTAATAAAAAAATAATTATTGTTACTATTAGCGATAAAAAATGCATGCTGAGCAGATATAGTTTATCTTGTGTATGATTCACGTCAGAGCCAGTGTTTGTTATAAATGCTATAGTGATCTGTCCTAGGATCTGAGGATGTGAAGCTGACAAATCTCCTTATGAAATCCCTCTTTCCAGAGATTCTTTTACACAATATTTTATCTTGAAAAAAGGCTTAAGAGACTTAAAGGAACACTAAGTAAGATTTGGTATTTTTTCTTCTGAACACCCTCTACATTTTGTGTAGAGTGTAATTCACTTTTACAGCACTGTCCTCAAATCAAGGAGGCAGTGGAAGGGAGGTGGAAGATTTCCTACCCTCCTCCAAAACTTACATAGTGTAATTTCTGCAGTGCTGATCCCAGAGTAGCAATGGCAGAGGCTCTACTCTCCCTATTACATGTCAGTGAAGCATCACAATGATTTTAAAGCTGTCATTTTAAGGTAAAATACTACCTAGTGTTCCTTTAATATGCCAAATTCATGACATAACATTAAAGTGGTACACGTGGATAAGATACAGCAGTGCTTCTGGAGTTTTTAGATGCCGTGGCCATTCACAGTCTACTCTATTAGACACAGCTTCCTTGTTGGTCCACCTTGTAGTAAAGTCAGAGACAGTAGCCATCTGTTGCTGCACAGTTTGTGTTGGTAGTCTTTTAGACACAGGGCACTGCCCACAGGATGCTGTTGGTTAGATATTTTTGGCTAGTGGACTTATCTCAGTCTAGCAGTGACACCCGCTGTGGTTCTGTGGAGGTCTTTGCTATAGAAGAAACAAACTGCAACAAAATATGCAGAGCAACAGACAGACTACAGTCTGTAATTGTAAAACTACAAAGTGCCCCTGTATGGTCAGTGAAGCTGAGAGAATGGTCGATGAGTAGAAACAGGGAGGTGGTCATGATGTTATTGTTGATCGGTGTACATATTCAAGGCACAGTGATGCTCTAATGTTCTTTTTTGGGAGGAAACATCACTCTCTCATGATAGACCATATGCTGGAATGGCTTTTCCAACTACAAACCACAGTTCAGAAAATAACAAAAAGAGCTATTTAGAACTGAGGCACGATAGTCGATGACCAAAAGTCACGACTGATAAAAACCCTTCAATGAAAGGGCTGAGCTTGAGCAAACAAGAACAGATAATAACAGACTTATTTCTTCTACTTCTGCCTCCTGGCAAGACTGTGCCCCATCTTGTGATGTTATTTTTTCAAAACAACCCCACCGCAAGTCCAGAAAATTCCCATCCACAGCCTCAAACAAATTAATTTACCCTCTACAGTCTCAAGACGTCTGCATCTTCCTCATACTACACCATACTGTTATTTGATCCAGACCTAATGCTTCTCCTTGGTTTCCAATTGGATTACTTTATAGATCATGATTGTGTTGGACTTCGTGAGTGAGATTTTGCTTCCTCGTCCAAATGCATCTTGTCTCAGTACGATGAATGCCAATGTGAAAGAGGAAGATTCATCTCATGATGGAAACTCTGAGGTTTGAAGTACAGAAAAAATGAGAAGTATTACTGCTGGTCTAAAAACATGTTTGCATACTGCTGCCTAAGCAACGGCTTGTATGTTACCAGATATAGACTGTGATTGCTCATAGAAGCAAAGTTTAACAATACATGAGGTGCCCTTTTAAAGGAGCTGTCCATCCTTTTTATTGTTTTTGTGTTGTAGATGTGAATTCTTGTTGCCGTCAGAACCACTGTAACAAAACCTGAGAATTTCATATCAAAGCACTCTGAATAATTTCTCAAAACACTTAAAATACACAGAAGCTGGTGGGATTCCCATTTGAATTTACCCCTAGAAATGTGTATCTAAAATGTATGTCCCTTTAGGAACATTTACTTGTGAGAGTGCCTGTGGTACAGCTGTGGACATACAGGAATGGTCAGGCAGATGGGTGATAAGTACTTGCAGATCTTTGCTGGTTGAAATATTAATGCCTTTTTATGCTGTTGTTACATGATTCTTCCCTCAGGCAGGATCCATATTAGGTCTCAAGGGTCAGTCACTAAAACATTTGATCCCCTTCTTGTAGCAAAACACAGCTTTTACAAGGACAAATCGAATCACAGCATCGTCATTGTCTTTTATACAGTGTGGACTGGTTTCCAGGTCTTGGATTAATGTTTTGCATTTGCAATTTTAACAATTTTGTTAAGCTAATTCGGCAGTTAAGGATTCCAGCGTAGCTTTTTGGTTCCATTAGAGTAAGTGAAGCTGAAGGCTGAGGCCAGCATGAGGCATGTTAACCTCATTGCTGCAATAATTAGCCTATTTTATCAATGTCTGGGAGTCAAAATGGCTGACTAATCTCTCTAAGAAATTTTGCTGAAACATAATGGAGTGTTTTACATTTCTGTCTGGTTGTTAGTAGGTTTAAAAGAACATCTTCACAACATTATATACATATATATATATATATATATATAAATATAAAAAGAGTGGGCTTAACAACTATGAAATTGTTATTAAATAAACTGAACATTTCTGTAAAATGGAGTGAGGCTGACATCTGTTTAAGGTGGTTAGACCACAGGGTTAGCCGTATAACTTACTGGTTACAATGGCAAACCATGAAATTAATTTATGATTGTACAACTAAAATAAAAAATAACACAAGCTCATAACCCTGTACACATAAAGGACAAACATAAAATGAAATGAAGGGCTTGTACTTACCCCCCAAAAAATGAAGTGGAATATCCAATGTATGCTGAGATTAAAAGCGGTTTCTTTCTTAAAGCATCCTGCAGACAATGTAGCTTGTTTCTATAACTGATGCTGACTCTATGCTAGAAGCGAATCAGGAGGAAGAGGAAGCGATCACTTTCAAGTACTGCTCTCAATACTGAGCTCTGATTGGGGGGTGGGGAGGGGGGGTTGGCAGGGCAGGGCAAAGAGAGAGAGAGAGAGAGAGAGAGAGAGAGAGAGAGAGAGAGAGAGAACTCTGTCTCGCCCATGTTGTTCACAGCCATCCCATATCATATCAAACCCTGCCCCTTTGCTGCAGCAATAATAGCAAGAACTTCAGAGTGATACCATAGAAGAATCACTTCTGTAGGTTAGACGTGAGCCTGTTGAACCTTGGTAAAGCCAGATAATGATTCAATATCAATTACAGTTTCCGAACTTGGGATTGTGGGGTGTGTTAACATTTAACCTTCTTGTTTCTACATGTATTCTATATTTATAAAGTACACTGCCCGTATGAGAGCACTTGGTAGTGCTACAATTGCAGATTGTAGTCCATCTGTTGCATTACATACTTTATTAGCCCCCTTCACCCTGTTCTTCAATGGTCAGGACTCCCACAGAGCATGATTTGGGTGGTGGATCTTTCTCCATCATTCTCCAGCAGTGTTCCGGAGTTTTTAAACAACGTAGCCACACACTCTCCACTCTATTAGACACACCTGCTTTCTTGGTCCAGTTTGTAGATGTAAAGACAGAGAGAGTAGGTGGACTCCTAGCAGTAACTGAGGTGTGTAAAAACTCCAGGATCACTGCTTTGTCTGATCCACTTTCTCCAGTTCATCACACACTAACACACTTAGGAGTCTTCCTTATTTAAGTTGGTCTAGCAAAGCCTGTTAGACCCTGAGTCTTTCAACTCCTAAAGTGATGTAACTTCTTTGCTGCGCTGACTGTCCTACATCTACTTTGCTAAATGGATTACTATGAACATACATTTGTTTTATTGATTTTCATAATGTGCCGATGAAAGCATGCGATCTGTTTAGTGTGGTCTAATGCATGAACACTCAGTCTCACATATCAAAAAAAAAATATTAGGGGGCTGGTATACTGCTGTAGTGACAGCTAAATAACTGTTGAAAACATTTATATATTGGTACGTTAAGTCAGACGCAATATATAAGCGGTTTAACTAAGTATATTGTACAAAGATACATTTACCACAGAAGTGTACAGCAGAATATATTATAATAAAATAATTACATTTGATTTAGTAAGTTGCAGAAACTTATCACATTTATATTTGTGCCTGTGTTTCATGTGTTATTTTACCTATATAAAAAAATTAACTAATAAATAAAAAAAACCGGCAAAAGAATGCAACCAGTAGTGTCACTGACATCTAGCTCCACGGTCCTGGGGTTGTGAGTTTAAACCCTACCTTGGATTACTGTCTGTGAGGAATTTGGTGTGTTCTCCCTGTGTCTGAGTGGGAAACCTCTGGATGCTCACATTTTCTCCAACAGTCCAAAAGCACGTTGGTAAGTGGACTGGCTTTTCAAAACTGGTCACAGGTGTGAGTGAGTAGGTGATGCTCTGTAATGGATTGTTACCTCATGCAGCTGTGTTCCTGCCTTGGACCCAGTGGTTCCTGTTAGGATTCAGACCCACCATGACCTTGAACAGGAAGAAGAAAGTACAGTAAATGTTTGAAAATCAATAAAATCTGTCATTTGTTGAACAGTATTCAAAATTGTACACACAACTATAATTTTTTTTTACATTGTACAATGACAAATAAACGCACATTAAACTTCAAACACAGGCAACAGACTTCAAAAATGTGTTCTGAATTTTGTTTTTGTGATGTCACATGTATCAACACATATTTCTACCTATGCACTATCCAGCAGTTGAGCCCTGCTCCATTCTCAATTAATTTTTAAGTAGCAATTCAGCTTGGAGGGCTTTTTTGAATGAAGCAAAATACAAGGCAGCCAATCAGAAAAGAGGACATTTACAAGCTTCAGTCTTAAAAGGTACATTAACAAAGGCAACCTACTTAATTCAACAGAAAAATGGGAGGTCGGAAAATGGCGCCATAAAGGAAAAGGACCATGCTAAAAACTGATGACTGGGGAGTTTTTACATTAAATCAACAAAATCTGTCATTTGTTGATGATTTACTCAAAATTGTACACACAACTACAAATTTCTCAACAAATAATTTGGTTTTAAATATTATCAAGAATATTACTCTAGGTTTTCTTTTTTAATCAGGACTGCATTGTAATGAGTGCACTATTGGTATCTTGCAACCTCTATCTCTCTCTCTCTCACACACACACACACACACACGCGCACGCACACAAGCACGCACGCACGCACAGGTAGTGTCTCACAACGTGCAGCTGCACACAGTGGGCAAAGTTATAGCACTGTCTTACACGGCGGATGTGGTTAAGTTTATTGCCTGCTTGCAAAGCACACACTTATTTTTGTACATTGTACAGGGCACACACACACATATGGAACAATGCAATTGTATTTCCTTGTCAATCAACATACTGGTCTTTTATTTCAATTTGAAATAAACAATATTTATAAAACTTATAAAAATTTATTTTAAAAATGATCTTATCTTATTATATATAAAGAGTTGGTAAAACACTTCTTCAAAATCTGTTCCCAAAACAATGCAATTTGAAAGTGCAGGAATGAATATTTATATTAATAATTTCTACATACACAACATGAATTAAATAAATTAACACTTAAATTAATGTTTATATCATTACTGAGTACAGGTCCAACAGTCCAGGGAGAGTCTGCTACCTTTTGCTACTAAGCGTGGCCAAGAACCGCCTACTATTGCAGGAAGAGAAATCCGACTGACACCCAAAAGGACCAATCAAAAGTCTATTTTGGCATGATGTGTAAGAGGACGGTTCACGTCGGACCAGTACCAGAGCGATTCATGGAAATGCACATACACAGAAATACAGACAGTTAATTAAAACACAACTGGCAGAATCCTGACTATGATACCAGCTTAACACTATCCGTATTAGACACTCTGTTTTGTGCATCTGTGGCTGAAACTACACAGTGATTAGTAAAATTGGTGGCTGTAAAATCTTATGTGTTTACGGCAATGACTGTGGCCAACACCAAGTGCTTTTCTCACTGTCTGTCGTTAAAAATCATTGCTACTCCGACTGCTGAGTCCACATCCTCCCCATAGACCACAGGCAAGGGGAACACCTTCTCCACCTCCTGCTTCAGGACCTCATTACGAGTCAGAGCACTCCCACTGCCCATAATCCTTCTCACTCCTGCGTCCAGTAGCACCTGCGGGGGCATCATTGAGGCCAAGTTTGCCAAGATCCCTCTGCAAATAGCACGGGTCACCTGACCCAACGAGAGGCTGGAAGGAGAGATGTTTGAGACCTGACCGAGGCGGGTGGGGTCATGCCTCTCACCCAGAAGAGTGGGAGTCACACAGAGGTCAGTGCTGGGCTGGATCAGGGCACACTGGACCAGGGTGGAGTACACTTCTGACTCGCTCAGCTGCACACCTACACAATGACAAGATTACAAAGTGTATTCAGCTATTTGGTGTAGCTGACCTACCTTCATTTGTGAAAGGACACCTTTTATAACCTTTATAGGACAGAATAAGCCTAAGATCACCATGCATCGGCTAGAGAAGAATAAATCATTTGGGAATGGGCTGTGCAGAAGTGGAACTGCATTCTCCAGAGCAGAGATTCAAACTTTTTCCTCCCTGAGCCACCCCTTGGCACTTTTTTGAGAACCCCACCCTCAACTAAAACATGTGTGTGTCAATATGCAGTCTACTACAGTGTAAATATAAAAATAACAAGGCATATATATTTATATATAACAAAAATAATTTAAATAAATAGCAGCATATATATTTTCCTGTTTAGCAAACAACACAACTATTACACTCCCAATCCAGTCCTTATATAGCCCCAATTCCATTTCAGTCCTCTAGGTATTTATCTACTTTATACCATATTTTAGATCATCTTCATCATATTTTCTCTTTTTTGCATGTGCTTTGACTAGGGTGACCAGATCTGAGATGGTGAAAAGACGACGCGTCTCGGGGGGGGCGGGGTTGTGTCGTCTCGCCCCTCGCTGCCGTTGTATGCTTAGCTGAACCTGTGTGTGCTCTTAGGTCCTTTACACCTTTATTTGCTACACAAAACATGGGAATTTCTTTTTTAATTCATCCGAGAACTTAAATTTACCTTTCGGCATAGCTGCTCGAGATGAGGGTAGGTACGTGAGCTTTGTCTGCCGTAAACAAGGACGATTGACGTGCAGACCGACCAATTAAATGTTTACAGAGAAGGTTCTCGACCAATAACGGTAGCTCTACAGTCAGACCGTCCAATCAGAACATTTTAGGCTACTTCACCACGCCCCCTTCTCACTCATGCGAACCAATCGGAGTAGGGGAGGGCGGGACTAGTTTGTGAACGAAACGCTTCTCGAAATTCAATGTAAGCTCTAGAAAAAAAAAACGTTTGTGAAATTCCGCCGGGACATTTTTTTAAGTCTAAAAAAGAGGACATGTCCGGGTAAAAGAGGCCGTCTGGTCACCCTAGCTTTGTCTTTTTTGTAGACAGGAAGCGGTCCATTTTGACCCTTTACCAGCAACACGACGCTAAATTTCCCACGTGACACTAATGTTGGCCGTTTTTTTAATGCATTAAAATAAAGCAACATCACTTAATTTAATTTGAGGGAAAATATTAAAACATTAAAATGATAAGAATCGTTTTGTAACAAATTCGTTTAAATAAATGTATTTCTGCCGTTTTTTTTATTATTTCTCCACTGACCTGCGCCCCCCCCCCCCCCTGCAATTCCATGGCGCCCCACTAGGTAGTTACCAAATTCTTTCATCCAAGAACTCAGCATTCCTACAAACGTTGCCAGGACGTTTCCTCCATTGAGTGCTGCAGCCACTGCCAGGTAGCTATTGTGGAAATAAGGAAAGTAAGCGATGGCAGAAAGAGGGTCTGGCACTGCTGGAGGGGTAAAGCCAGCCGGCATGGCAAACGTCAGCTGAGCCGAAGTGCTCAGGTTTAACACTGAAAAAGACATGTTCATGATTATGCCCAACAGCTACCCACAAATACAAAGCATTTTCCAAGTGAAAAAACATCTCTTATAATGGGTTACTTGCTAAAGGCCCATATCATAACAATTTTAAAGTAAAAGCTACGGTAAATAAACAATTTTCTAAACCATTCTCTCCCCACTGCTTATCACAAACACCTGGAAACCATGGCCCAATGGTTAGAGAAGCACATGTGGGATTGAAAGGTCACCAGATGTTTATGACTGGTACGAAAATTGGGGGTGGGACAAGTGAAGAAACAATGTTGTCCTCCCTCAGTCAACGGCTGATGTACCCTGGAGCTCCCCAGGGGCCTGGGATGTATGTGTTCACTGCCGCGAGTGCACCAGTGGTGTGTGAGTGGGTTAACAGTCACAGACGGGTTAAATACTGAAGACACTGTCATTTGTCGAACAGTATTCAAAATTGTACACCACACAACTATAATTTTTTTTTACATTGTACAATGACAAATAAACGTACATTAAACTTCAAACACAGGCAACAGACTTCAAAAATTTGTTCTGAATTTTGTTTTTGTGATGTCACATATAATTAAGACATATTTCTACCTGTGCACTCTCCAGCAGTTGAGCCCTGCTCCATTCTCAATGAATTTATAAGTAGCAATTCAGCTTGGAGGGATTTTTGAATGAAGAATAAGCATCAATCTTAAAGGTACATTAACAAAGACAACCTACTTCATTCTACAGAAAAATAGGAGGTCAAAAACTGGCTCCATAAAAAAAGAACCATGCGAAAACTGATGATAAAAAACATCCCAAGTTTAAAAGACAATCTCATGAAAAAAAAACAAAAGCAAGACATACTAACCTCTTAAAATGTATATTTAAGATTGTTTATTTATTGACCAAACACTTCCTTTGCTACATAAGTCCAGAAATATCTTAAATATAATGGTGTTCTAGGACTGTTTTTATTATAATACATGTATATTAGGTCTGCATACTTGATCAGAATTCTGAACAATACCTGCGTCCGTTCTGTCCTTCATACAGGAGTAAACACTGCACTGGAAATCTCCCAGAGCTGCTCCAACGGGAACGTTAGCAGGAATTCCATGCCATTCTGAGCAAGTCTGTCCAGCTACAGATCCAGACTCCACCAGCTCAGGCAATAAGTGCACAGGAAAACCAGCCCCCTTCAGTCTAATATTGAAAAACATCCAGATGAAAAATTCTGACACTAAAACATTAGTTTGACAACAGTAGAGTAGCCATAATATCATTTTAGGTGCAGTGAGTTTATGATTGATTTATACTTTTGCTTCTCATCTCTAGTCGCAGAGGCACTGCTTTGTTCATTTTAGTGCTTCCCCTGCTTTAACGACCTCACTTCAATTCAGAAATAAGGTGTTAACACATAGCACCACAGTTCTGGAAACACTGGACTCACTTCTGCCTCTGCACACTTGCTGGTGCTGGTGTTGTGGAAGTGTCTAAATTCTAATGTGAACATGTCCAGTAGGGGACAGTGTCTAAAACAGTATGTAAAGAAAATGAAAAGCAAAAAGTCTCTTTCTGCACACATTTAAAGGCAATAAGTCACACAGTATGTTATAGATGCTATGAAACAGACAATATACTGACTGCTCTTATGTATCAGAGATTAAGCACTAAATCTGTTTTGAACAAGATTGCCCCCATGTGGAAGGCCCTTTCTGTGGAGCATAAACTAGTTCATTCGGGGCTTACTAAACATTTAGATTCTTTGCCTCGTGTGAGTATCAATTTGTAGAAAAATTAAAGTAGTAAACAATGACCTTCATTAATAATGATTGTTATGTTCTGCTGGCAAAATAGTCTTGCTTATTTGTTTCTTGATCCTCATATAATAAATCTACATTTACTTTAAACAAGGATTTGCATTTTATATATCTTCTGAACCAAAATATATTTAAACTCTGTAATATTTTGACGATTTAATGTATTCTGGTTAGATTCCTTCATCTCTGATACTTTGACTTTAATTAAGATCTCATATTATGTGTTTCTAGTTAATAACTGGTCATTTCAAAAATAATGTAGTTGTAGTCTCACATGTCCATGTTCCATTGGTTGTTGGTGGTGCTGAAGTAACCCCAGCTTGCAGCATTCTGTCCAGTCATAACACAGGCTTCAGAGCCACACAGCATGGACACTACATAGTCCTGAACAGTCCCAGCCACGTTGAACTCTGAAAGGAACTCTGGCCTTTAACAAAAAGTAAATTCTCTGCTGTAATATTATGTGAAATAGCACAGTTTAGAGTCAGAATTACAGACTGATTTAAACTATGTGAAATTCAGTTAATTATCCTCAGCAAGGGTTCACTCATAGAATGAATTTCAGGTAAACTGAAAAAATAAAGTGAAATATAGATTCTGACCTGTGTTTGGTGTACCAGAATATGGAGGCACAGCCAAATCCAGTGGCCACACTGAGATGAGACTGTGGTTTGGGTAGTGACAACAGGAAGTTGCTGCTGCAGCGTCCATCCTGCCACGTAATAAGCTGACTCACGTCCTTAGGTCTGAACGTGTGACCCACATCGCTTCCTGACCATTCACATCCTAAAAAAGCACCAGGAGAGGGTAACACATGAGTAGGGTTATTTGTTCCACCATAGACAAATATATATATATGTGTGTGTGTGTGTGTGTTGGTCCCTCATAGAATGTGGAGCTTTGTTCTCTGGATCTTTTGCCAAGATCTGGAATACAGTTTGTGATCCAAACTATCAGAAATGACTATCAGCGTCATTACCTGATCTAACTAATGCTCTTATGAATACTGAAAGCAATCAGCTCCTCACTTGTTTACCACAAAGGATAAAGTGATACTTAGTGTACTGGTTTTAGGGAAAAAAATCTAAAATTACCAACATGCGAGTATCCAAAAAATATTGTAAATATGTAATGTATACTGATTTGCACCTGTTTTAGACTTCCAGAACATGACCCCATGCATCTGTCCTGACACCCCAATGCATATGACCTTATTCAGCTTCTCCTTGGGAAGGGCAGCTAAGCATTGGTCAAGAGAGGCAATTATATTTGTAAGGTCCTGCTCCTTGGCCTGAAAAGAGAATCTGGGTCACTTTTAAGGAATGTACAACGAATAATAAATGTTTATTTATTTAGTCTCTTGTCTGAATTTTCTCAGTTACTTTAAATGGTGCATACATCTTGGTGCACATGCAGGGGAGAAACTACATGAACATTAACAGGTCAATATACATCCCCTATAAAATGTATCTTTGAGGGGAGAATTACTCTAAAGTGTAAGTTTATTCCTCCAATCTTCAACATACATCAGCGTAAAAGATTTCTTAAATTGTAAACTTCTACTACGGCACCACCTGTAAAGGGTGAAGAGCACCTTTCTAATTTAAGGTAAATTCAGAACCTCTGCATAATTTAAGGTGGAATGCATAAATGAACATAAAACCCCAATGAATATGAAACTCGCTTCACATTTGTGTCATTATCAGAGATGTTGCCGAGACGTACGTTTTCAGTCTCTTTGTTGCTGGTGTCGGAGTTGGTGGGGAAAGTGCTGCTGTTCGTTACGGTCTTTGAGTGAATATCTAACAAAACCACCTTAATGGAGGTGGTTCCCAGATCCATACCCAAAACATATTGATCCGCCATGGTCTGTAAAGCTACTGAACGTTTTAGATAAAATGACACTATTGACGCATTGATATCATACGCGGTTTTTAATAAAGACAATAACGTGTTAAAAATCAGGTTGAGAAGATTTTAAATCTATGTTATATACAACCTAAACAACTACGATTCCAAATCAGCGTTGAGCGCCTTTATTCCCTCCCTGGCCACCGTAGACATGAAAAAACTTCATTTCCTAGGACTTTTATTTACTTCATTGCTTAAATTAAAATTTTAAATATTATTTTTAAAACTGTAAAAAACGAAGATCATCATTTGGACAGGTAATACATATGTGATATTAAAGACGTGTATGTCTTTGAAAATTTTGCGATAAAATGGAGTGTTCATTTAATAGTTTATTAAATATTATTTTTAAATTCAATTTTATTCAAAACCTTTATGAAATAATAATCATTTCAATTTGTGTTTATGAATGATTACTTATTAATTTCCTTCACATTGTAATCGTTTTTATATAATGTCATTTATGTCATATTATAATTGTATGTGCTATAATACATTATTATTATTATTAATAATAATAATAATAATAATAATAATAATAATAAGAAGAAGAAGAAGAAGAAGAAAAAGAAGAAGAAGAAGAAAATAAAATAAGTTAGGGACTTTTATTTATTACAAAAATTCTCAAAGGTGTCGCTGTTGGTGGAGCATGGTCGCTGAGGAGTGAGGGGTGAAGAGAGTTGTGTTTTCTGTGAGGAAAAAAAACACTAATCACTCAAAAATACAAATTTTTCTGATGCGTGTCTACGGTGAGATAGCGCTGTGGTCATTCTGAAGGTGTAGTGTGTTTTACGCAGAGTTTTCTCTGAAATCCAACGGTGAGTGTCAGCGAACAAATCCATTCCACCTTAAATAGACCTGCTAAGATAAACTGATCTTTTCATGTACCATTTTCTTATTATTATTTACCATTTCACCTTAAAATGTGCTTCAGTTTCATTGCGGACTCTTAGGCTTGTTTTGCCATTTACCGCACCACCTTAATTATCTTACCGTAACCACTTTATTTTGTGGCCTTTAAGGCTTTTTCTTATTCAGACTTAGAGTTCCACCTTAAAATGCCCCTCAGTTACATCGCGGCCTTATAGGATTTTTTTCTTCCAACTTGCTGTTCACTTGTTACCCTCTACGGTCTATACATAATGTATAACTTAAAGCGACACACTGGTCCATTAATATGACCATTGCTGTTTTTATAAGAGTCAAATGTTCAGGTTTTAAAAACGAGGATTATCTGTTGGAATTCATTTTTATTTATTTTTTGCCTGAACAGGTGCCATCTCCAGGTTTCAGAGTGTTGTGTGGTTGACTGCATCTAATGAAAGTAAATGTCTGTAAATGTGTGTTTTTATTTTTTTTTCCCCACAGCCCTCACGATTACCAGTAGAGAAGGATGGCATCTTTGGCAGCTAAACGCGAGGGTCCACAATTCATCAGCGAGGTGGCAGTGAGGGGCAATGCAGCAGTCCTGGAGTACTGCCGGACTTCAGTGTCAGCTTTGTCCGGCGCCACAGCAGGAATCCTCGGTCTCACAGGCCTGTACGGCTTCATCTTCTATTTCCTCGCCTCCTTTCTCTTGTCTGTGCTCCTCATTCTCAAAGCAGGTCGACGGTGGAACAAATGCTTCAAGTCTCGACGGCTGCTGTTTACTGGTGGTCTTGTTGGGGGGCTTTTCACCTATGTTTTGTTCTGGACTTTCCTTTACGGCATGGTGCATGTGTACTGAAAAGGAAATGGGAGAAAGTAGAATGTGTGTGTGGTGGTTGTCAATCCTGATCATTCAGTAACCCCTGCCCCCCACAGTTTGGTTTTGAGTCATTGCTAACAACATACTTGATCCACCTTAATAAGCCCATAAAGAGAGTTTAGATTTTACAAGGATTCTGTGTAATTTGTGGCTTTGATTTGAATTTGCTCATTATGGAGAAACAATAAAGGTACCTTAAAATGCAGGTGATGGAAACCAGAAATCACAAATTGTATTTGATCTTCAAAACAACCCTAGGATAACTGTACTGTAAGGACTGCTGCATTTCAGCGTGTTTTAAAGGAACACTAGGTAAGATGTGGGGTATTTGCTACTAGGGCTCCCCCTAGTAATTCAGTTGTACAGCACAGTAGCGAAAACAATGGAGAGAGGGTGTGATCTCCTGCCCTCCTCCAGAAGTTATTTAATGCAGTTTCTGCAGAGCTGAGCCCAGAGTAGCAATTACTCTGTTCTCCCTATTACAGGCCAGTGAAGAAACAGTGATTTTGAAGCTGTAGAAATATTATGTAGTGTTCCTTTAAATCTAAACAATTTTTTAGATTCACTTTTTATAAAATACAAAATAAACCTGTATTTTCACATGCAATCATCCTAAGATCCAATATTTTTAATTAATAAATGAGGCTCATGGTATCGATGACCCGCAGCGTGGACACTTAGTTGGCTTTCACGTTTTAAGAGTTTTATGATGCACAACCTGTGGAAATTAATTTTAACAAGCCTTCAATAGACGTGAGCGTGTTGGTGTGTGCAGGACAGGGGTACTGCATCCAAACCCACAACAGTAGTACAGACTGGGGTGTCTGAAGTGTACATCATCTTTAGTAATGTGTTCACTGGTGCAGTATGTATAGTAGACTAGGTCAGGATTGAGAAAGCATGTATTAGCGTGTAGATTGAGAGTGAGCAAAACGTATGAATGTGTTAGTATCTAAATGTATAGGTATAATTTAATCTGTGTGTTTGTTTTGTTTCCTCTTGATATCCAGTGTGTAATCAACTGTATGCACTGCTCTTGGACACTGCACTGAACATTTCTGAAATGCTTCCCAATCCTGAAATGCCTCAGTTCCTGGCATTGGAAGCCAAGGAGAACCTTAATTTCCGTTTATAACATGGATGCACATACTTTGAAAAGCTGTATGAATTGTGTAGGTCAGTTTGGAGTTTAGCATACTGACAGTGGAATAGAATTTTCTTTTATCTGTGTGTGAAACAAGTGTGTGATACCACCAAGAGAAAGAAAAGGACAACAAATGCACTGCATCAACAAATTAATCCAAAATGGTAAACATTACAGGTAGTGTGTCAGAGTATTCCTCAAAGTTCCTCTAATAAACACATGTCTAATCATGATTGGTGTAATTGATTTTATCCACTTCTAAACTCTTGCATTTTCACTGCGTATTCATTGCTCATGTTGCTTAAGATTGTTTGTTATTTATATATTTAGTGACCTGAAAGGAAGCACCTCTGTGAGGTTTGGTTCGTTTTCCAACAGAGAGCATTGAGGTCTCACACTGATGTGGGTTGATTAGATGCATGTTCGATGACAAATGCTACTCCAGCTCATCCCAAAGGTATTGGGTTAGACATCTATCACTACAGAAACACATTCCAGTGCCTGCAAGCTTTCTAGCCCACAACTGGCACTGAACTTCGTAATCTTAGACTCATGCAACAGCTCCAGATCCTCCAAATTAATTAATGCTCTTTTGTAGAGAAGACACATGGTGTGTGCCACTCTGTACTTTTGTTGGCATCAGTTGGCAGATGTTATTGATGTGCATGATTTGTCATTATAAATATACTTGGATGTTACACAGAGTTTAATACTGTTTTCACTGAACTTTACAAAAGTAAAAAAAAAAAGTAGGGTATTTGCATTTTCTAGTTTTCAGTGTGTGGATACATTTAAAGAAACCAGTCATAATTTCATATTTTATTGTTTTTTTTTTTAGCTGTTTTTAAAACCTGCCTTTAAAACAATACACTGACTATGAAACTAGAATTAGAACACTGTTATATACTGAAGGATCACTGGACTAGGAACACCTACTTTGTATCTACACTCGTCCATTTTATCAGCTCCACTGACCACACAGGAGCACTTTGTAGTCCTACAGTAACAGACAGTAGTACAGCTGTTTCTCTGTTTATTATCTTATCCTCATTTTACCCTGCTCTTCAATGGTCAGTACCATCACCGTGCAGGTTTGATCTGGGTGGTGAATCATGCTCAGAGTGGATTAGACATGGCAGAGTTTTGAAAACCCTCAGTGTCACAGCCAACAACGACAGTGAGTGGACACTTTAAAGCTCAAGCAGCACTGCTGTGTCTGATCCACTCATACACCGTTACAGCGCAACACACATTAACACCACCACGTCAGTGTCGCTGCAGCGCTGAGAATGATCCACCACCCAGATCATGAGTGCACTGTGGGGATCCTGACCACTGAAGAGCAGTGTGAAATGGGGATAAAGTGTGCAGAGAAACTGGTGGACTGTTATTGTAGAACTATTGTATTGCTCTTGTATAGTCAGTGAAGCTGATAAAATGGACAATGAGTATAGAAACAAACTACCTGTTCCTAATCCAGTGATCCTTCAGTTTCTATACTTTTATACTACAGCAAACTATTTTAATAAAAAAAAGTGAGGAATTTTCATTTTTACATAAATGAGCTTTCTAAAGAGTATCCATCTGCAGACGACCTGTTGGTTCCCGTTTGTTCAGAAAGCTAATGGACTGGTGGAAGCACCAGTGCACTAGCTCATTCAAACCTTATTCCATCAGTTTCAGGTTGAAAACCCAGTCATGTGGGCAGTGGGAACTCTCTGTTTTGTCCCTTCACTGCAGAGAACTGCCTGGTGTTCTGGAAGATGAGACTGGAGACATGGCATTTCTCTCTGGGCTGTGGTGAAGTCTGGATAATGAGGTTATGGGCAGTTTTCTGCCTGAATTGTGAGGTTTTTCCAATGAATCAGAGACCAAAGGTTGTGTCTCTGGACTGTGAGCTGGCGGGGAGGACAATGTTTTGAGCGGTTGTTCCTCTGCACCTGTCCTGTTCTCTTTCTTGTGATGTCCATCTCGGGCATGCCGCTGGTGTCTACTGTGCTTCTCATCTCTGTGTCTTCGCTCCTTACTTTTGCTGGGGGTGAAAGTAATACATGTGAAACTTTGTGCGGATGCCATTTACTCTTTTAAACCCCTCAAAATAAGTGTCATACCTTCTAACCCGCTCAAATTTCCTGTCTCTATAAAAAGAGCTTGTGGTCATCATATAAAGAAGGATCATATCACAGATGAACACACCCTAGTGAAAAGAATAAACAAAGAATAAATCCAACAGTACAAAAGAACACTGGGGTATTCCACAAAGTAGCACCCCCCGCACACAAATGTATTCAAACTGGTTGTTATTTGTTGATATTTTTCAACCATTAATTATCAAATATTAATTGCTGAATGTCCTTAAATATATACAGACTTATCAAACAAATATCAAGTATAAGGAACTGTGGAAGCAAAAACATAGTATGGATGAAAAATGTAAGAACTGTACATACGCTGAACAGAAAGCCAAAGAAAAACCTACACAAGACAAAGACCCAGCACTAAGCCAACTGCCTTTGTCATGTGTCTTTCCCAAATTTCAGAAAAGCTGTGATAGTTTGAAGCAGTGGAAATCCGACAGAATTTTGCCATTTAACACAGTTCCTGTTGTTTACAAAGTCGTGTGAACCAGGCGGGAAAACAGTAGGTGGCACTGGTTGTGACAAACTTGCAGATGGTAAATAATAATAGAACAGGGCCCTCTTGTGGTCAAATTCTTGTCAGCCATTTGCTCTCTGTAACTGCCTTGGTATAAAACAACACTGAATGGTGTTTTCTAGGACATATACGATAATCCACTTTGCCTTTTGTCAGAAAGGAAAAGTAAAAACAAAAAGTGAAATATTAGGAGTTACAGAAACGGTTACAAGTTGAAACAAGATCAGACTCCTCACAAGAGCACAAGACCTTATAGACCACAGAAACTCTCCCTATAAGATAAAATTACTTAAACAACGTTCTTAAAGCGGTGGGTGTGAATGTACATGTATCTAGCAGCTGTTAATTAGAGAAGGAAATAAACAGAAGAACATTGGCAAATCAAACAAAGCTGCAGCTGTTCTCAGTTTATCAAACGGTATCATCTGAAAAATAGCCACAGAATTGGCTTGCTGAAAAATTAAGGCTTAAAAATAAAGAGTAAAAGAAAGTTCACAGGAGGGAGCCAATATATTTATAAAAAACCTGCTGGAACAGCCAGTTCAACCAGTCAGTGATATGAAGTTACACTTACAGCTCCCAGTAAGGCAAGTCCAGACCCAATGTTCACCACCGTGGGGATAATGCTAAACTTCCCTGCCTGGAAAACAAACAACGATGATAAGAAAAATATATTAACAGGAACAGTTCAAGTAAAGCTTAAAATGCTATGGCCTACTACACCTCCCCATTGACCATGATGTCAAATCGAATGCCAAAGACTTTGAAGAGTGAGCGATAGAGCTGTCCATCTGCATCTCTGTAATATCGAGCAAATCTGCAAGACAAAATTCGGTTTTGTCACTGTGCATAAACTAATAAACACTGTTAGAACTACAACTTTTATTGGGCACAAAATGGACACAAATGTGCTTAGTTTATCCACAAACGTACAAACTCCCCTTCACCACTGAACATCCAGGGGACAGATATTGAGAGGGTGACCTCGTATAAGTACCTGGGTGTTCACCTGAACAATAAACTGGATTGGTTGGATAACACTAGTGCACTTTACAGAAAAGGACAAAGCAGAGTGGTCTGCTGGGGCAGCAGTATCTCTGCCACAGACAGGAGGAGACTGGACAAACTCATTCAGAGGTCCCACTCTGTCCTGGGAAGCCCCTAGACCCAGTGCGGGTGGTGGGAGAAAGGAGAATGCTAACCAAGTTAACATCCATGCTGGAGAATGACTCTCACCCCCTGCATGAGACTCTGACAGCACCGGGCAGTTCCTTCAGTGTCTGACTGCTTCACCCCAAGTGTGTGAAAGAAAGCTATCTCAGGTCCTTCCTTCCTGCTGCTGTTAGACTGTTTGACCAACACTGCTCCCAGTAAAACACTTACATCTACACTGACAGTTTACCCTACACTAAGAATACAGAATGTACATTTATTTGGACGATATATAACGTGCAATATTTAATACAATACTGTGGTATTTTATACAATATTCATTCATTCATTCATTCTTTATCTTTAATCGCTTATCCTGTTCAGGGTCTGGAATCATTGGGCGCAAGGCAGGAATACACCCTGGAGGGGGCGCCAGTCCTTCACAGGGCAACACACACACTCACACCTACGGTCACCAATCTGCCTACCAACGTGTGTTTTTGGACTGTGGGAAGAAACCGGAGCACCCACGCGAACACACTGAGAACACACCACACTCCTCACAGACAGTCACCCAGAGGAAACCCACGCAGACACAGGGAGAACACACCACACTCCTCACAGACAGTCACCCAGAGGAAACCCACGCAGACACAGGGAGAACACACTACACTCCTCACAGACAGTCACCCAGAGGAAACCCACGCAGACACAGAGAGAACACACCACATTCCTCACAGACAGTCACCTGGAGGAAACCCACGCAGACACAGAGAGAACACACCACACTCCTCACAGACAGTCACCTGAAGGAAACCCACGGAGACACAGAGAGAACACATCACACTCCTCACAGACAGTCACCTGAAGGAAACCCACGCAGACACAGAGAGAACACACCACACTCCTCACAGTCACCCGGAGGAAACTCACAACCTCCAGGTTCCTGGAACTGTGTGACTGTGACACTACCTGCTGCACCACCGTGCTGTAAATATCAGAGTTTTTGATATTTCTTATTTTTATGTTTTATATTCCATTATTTATGTTTAAATTAGCTACAACATTTTTTCTTTGTTAACCCCTTTTTTATTACTTTACTGTCCCTTTGCTGCTGTAGCACTTTGAATTTCCCCACTTTTGAACTAATAAAGGATTCTCTCTCTCTCTCTCTCTCTCTCTTTCCAGTCAGAGTTGGACTCCGTCAGGGCTGCCCGTTGTCACTAATTCTGTTCATAACTTTTATGGACAGATTTTCTCGGCGTAGCCAGGTGGCGGAAGGTGTCCGGTTCGGTGGTCTCAGGATCCCATGTCTGCTTTTTGCGGATGATGTGATCTTGTTGGCTTCAACAAGCCAGGATCTCCAGCTCTTGCTGGGCCAGTTTTCAGCCGAGTGTGAAGTGGCAGGTATGAGAATCAGCACCTTCAAATATGAGTAAATGGTACTTAGCTAGAAAAGGGTGGAGTGCTCTCTCCAGGTTGGAAGTGAGCTCCTGCCTCAAGTGGAGGAGTTTAAATACCTCAGGGTCTTGTTCATGAGTGAAGGAAAGATGGAGTGGGAGACTGACAGGCGGATCGGTGCAGCGTCAGCAGTAATGCTGGCTCTGTACCGGTCCATTGTGGTGAAGAGAGAGCTGAGCAGGAAAGCAAAGCTCTCGATTTACCGTTCAATCTACGTCCCAACCCTCACCTATGGTCATGAGCTTTGGGTAGTTACCGAAAGAATGAGATCACAGGTACAAGCGGCTGAAAAGAGTTTTCTCTGCAAGGTGTCTGGACTCTCCCTCTAAGAGACAGGGTTAGGAGTTCAGAAATCTGGGAGAGACTCTGTGAGGTGGTTTGGGCATCTGCTCCGGATGCCTCCCGGACGCCTTCCTGGTGAGGTGTTCAGGGCATGTCCAATGGGGAGGAGACCCCAGACCCCAGAACCCGGAACATGCTGGAGAGACTACATGTCTCGACTGGCCTGGGAACGCCTTGGTATCCCCTCGGAAGAGCTGGAAGAAGTGGCTAGGGAAAGGGAGATATGGATTTCTTTACTCGAACTGTTTCCCCCATGATGCGGACCCGGATATGCAGTAGATAATGGATAGATGGATGGATGTACAACATACAACGAGATGTGTCTATAACAGTGAACACACACTCAGAGTGGAGGGCAGCCGTTCCCGGCGCCCAGAGAGCAGTTGTGGGCTAGGTGCCTTGCTCAAGGGCACCTCAGCCATGGACTGGATTGGTTGTGGGAATCAAATCAGTGACCTCTCATATGGCCTCATATGTTCAAGAATCCTAACCAATAAATTATATTTTGTAATTGAGATAATTGTGGCGGCACGGTGGCGTAGCAGGTAGTGTCGCAGTCACACAGCTCAAGGGGCCTGGAGGTTGTGGGTTTGATTCCCGCTCCGGGTCACTGTCGGTGAGGAGTTGGTGTGTTCTCCCCGTGTCCGCGTGGGTTTCCTCCGGGTGCTCCGGTTTCCTCCCACAGTCCAAAAACACACGTTGGTAGGTGGATTGAAAATTGTCCGTAGGTGTGAGTAAATGTGTGTGTGTATCTGTGTTGCCCTGTAAAGGACTGGCACCCCCTCCAGGGTGTATTCCCACCTTGCGCCCAATGATTCCAGGTAGGCTCTGGACCCACCGTGACCCTGAACTGGATAAGGGGTTACAGATAATGAATGAATGAATGAAATAATTGTCATTAATATTGAGAGTTATAAAAACAGGTTTGGAAACATAATATTTCTGTATATAATCGTCTATTTTGAGTTTAATATCCTTGAAGAATATATTTTCGCTTTCATTCTTTCGCCTTTTTTCAGTTGCGCTTCTCTCAGTTTCGCTTTCGCCTCCAGAAGTTTCAGGCTTTTGACTTTTGACTGTGTCGGGATCTACACAGTCATTAGCTGTTAAAGTTAAGCCCCACCCACGCAGCCCATTCTGCACACCCTAACCCTGATTGTAAAACGACTAAGCTTCTAAGATGAACTGTGCATTACTAAAAGACATAATCGTTAAAAATAGTTGATGTGGTTTATCTGTGTTTGTTGGTCGGTCTTTTTCTAATCAGCCAAAAATGTCATTTATTGGTTATGGATTCTGTTTTTTAGTTCGCAGAACTTTAGAATCTATTTTGACACCATACTAGGCCCTCTTCTTGAATCATTAGGGTTAGAAGTGGTATTTTTGAATGCAAGTCATGCAGCTAATGGCTGAATATGAATGGATTTCTATTATATATAACTACATCTATTATATGTAGTTTAATGCACAATGTGGGTGCTGAAACATCTGTTTCATAAACTACTTAGGGAATAGATTGCCTTCTGAGATACACCGTTACACTTTCAACTTTGAAAATCTTACTTGGCTTAGACTAGTCCAGTGATAGTTACATTTTTCACTATGAGTGCCCATTTAACAAAACCCTCTATGGCATGAATTTGAATTTTTTTAGTAAAAAAACATATTACAACTTATTTCTTTGGAAAATTGGAGGTCCCTGATTTTAACATTTTATTGCCCCACCCACAACAACCCAGTGTTACTTTGGTGCCTCAGGGCAAATGTGTGCTACAGTTCTACTAAAACACAAAGGATTTCTATAATATACTTAATATGTAAAATACTATAAAAACATGCAATATATGCATTAGAATATTTTATTAAAACAAGCTTCAACCAGAATATGTTTATCACCACAAAAAAAGACTTATACATCAATATTGTAACACTGGAACTGTTTCCTTACTGTAGGCATTTTGTGTGTGTGTGTGTTGGAAGGTGTGTTTTTCTGAGGTATTGTTTGGTGAAATGTTTCTTTTATTGCTAACTGTGAATTCGTTTTGTGTGGAACTTCAGGAAACCGTTTTTTTGTGGTTGTGAAACACAGGGTGCATCTGATTTCCGCCACTTGCGAGTGCCTGGCAAACCAAATAATTACAAATACATCCCAGTACCCAGAAACTGCTCCAGTTCTTTGACCGTGAGATTTAGGGGCTTGTTGACATCGCATTGCATAGCGTATAGATTTGACTGCTCTACAATGACTTGCAAGATGTCAGAAAAAATTGCTTTTACTACTCCAGGGGGGACCAGATCTCATCTGATATTGGAAAGGTTGTCCTGCCATTCTGGGTAATCAGTAAAGTTTGAACTGTGTTGTTCCTTCATCTTCAACAACAGGCTCAGGATCATTATCAACAGGCAAACAATCAGCTTCAAGAAGAAAGCAAGCAGGGGAGAAATTAGTTCTTATGTATTTCATACACATTTTACTTGTATAATTTCATTCCCATAGTGGAAGCACAATGCCTCACCAAAAAGCTCATGGATAAATCTTATTTTGAAGGACTCGTGCACCCTCCAGGGTGTGTTCCTGCCTTGCACCCAGTCATTCTGGGTAGGCTCCGGACCCACCGTGACCCTGAATTGGATAAGCGGTTTCAGAAAATGAATGAATGAATTATTTTACGTTAAAAGTTCCTAAGTTCCTAAAAGCTCCTAACTTCTCCCCGGACCTGATTCTGGTGTCCATTCATCCTCGCTGTCACTTGTCTCAAGCTCACTATCTTCACTTTCTGAAGGAATGACCCTAACTGCTTGATCAGGTTCCCGTTGACCATAAAATGTCTTTGTGTCCATTTACTGTGAGAACTGGTAGATAGGACACAGCAAAAACATTGAATGTGATCATTGTCTTATCCAGCTTTTTGCATATGGCCCTAAGAAGTAGTCTAATTGCACAATGTTGCCTTGAGGCAGTTTTAGTATATAAATATAAAGAAATTATTTATTTAAACAATGAAATGTCGTTCGTTAAGCATTTATGTACATATACTTATTTTTGTGTGAATGAATGTCTATTTAAAAAAATGAAAACTAATGCTTTTTCTTACCCTTTGCTAGCACTGTGTCCTATGCAGAACTGCTTTCTTATTGCTCCACCCTCAGACAGACAATGACACGCACTTCAGCACCCCATATTATTGGTCACTGACATGTCATGTGACACTGGAATTATTAAAATATTCATTTTTATTTAAAGGGAAGATTTTAGGGCCGAAAAGGTTTGTTGCCTGAGGGCAACACTATGCCATAGAGGGTTAAGTTATTTCTTAATTGAAAATGAAAAGGGAAAATATAGTATTACATTTTCAAATGTTCAATGCATGGTTTAGAGTCCCCCAATGAGACACATTTAAACAACAAAAAATAAAATCACCTGAAGTTGTATCCTGAGATGATGGAATCATTTAAATTTTTCAAGGCATCCAGTCGGGTGAAGCTGTACTGGGGATTGCATTCAGAGTAGTCTTTATCTAAATCACAGATCCAGTCAATCACCACTCCAATATATCCACCCTGAGTGCACAGAAGACAGAAAATATATGGTACAGAGGTCATTGTTGATTCCATGGAAGTTTCTTTTGGTCTGTTTGATTTAATTCTTCTTCTCCATACATTATTGAACAGCAAGGCCCTTACAAATGAAAGTAGCATTGGGGTAAACTCAAGTAAATTGACTCTAACGGCCTGTAAACTCGTCAAGAGCTTCTCACAAGACACGTGAAAGAGCTTCTCAGAAGACATGTGAAATATGATCAAGAGGAACTCATAATGAAATCAATTCCATGGTAATCAAACACGGTTTCCAGTCTTGAAGCCTCACCCATCCTACATGGCACTGGGGCATTCATTGTTTTGATGATTTGTCTCCATTTGCTTCATCTCTATGGCTCAAAACTGAGACACAATTGCACATCAAGGCATCTGTAATCACTCAGCAGTGTAGAACAACATTAAGAACACTTGCCTTGACAGCTACATCTTGGAAGTTGTGACCACTCCAGCGTACAATGTCTCCCATGCGGAAAATGGGGCAGTAGGGGCTATGGTCCTTGTTGTATCTGCATGTCTTTAGATATGACTTGTTGGCAGTGGAGAGAACATTGGATCTTGAGGATAACAGAGAATGAAACAATTGTAAGTATCTGTTTTCTAATAAATATATATTTATTGTAAGTGGTAGATTAGACCACACACATTTGTTTACATACATTATGACATTTTATGTTTTTTTTCTAGGTGTAAGCAGACCATGACAGCATTAAACCTGCAATTTCAATCAACCAGAAACCAGTCCCATCCACTTGCAAGTAAGGCCTTCCAGCTGCAGGCGGGCTGCAGAGGAATGAGCGGAGATAGAATTTGGGGACTATCTGCACATTCATAATGTATATAAGGTAGTGCACATAATTCATGTGTAGTGTTAAGTCTAAGCCACTTTTAAGGAGAAAGGAGAACTTTTTTTTGGAAACATTCATTCATTATCTGTAACCCTTATCCAGTTCAGGGTTGTGGTGGGTCCAGAGCCCACCTGGAATCATTGGGCGCAAGGCGGGAACACACCCTGGAGGGGGTGCCAGTCCTTCACAGGGCAACACACACACACAATCACACATTCACTCACACCTACGGACACTTTTTTTGAGTGAAAATGATCCACAAGGGGGCATCTTTAATAGTAAAATACATTCATTCATTCATTGTCTGTAACCCTTATTCCTTAGGGTCGCAGTGGTCCAGAGCCTACCCAGAAACACTGGGCACAAGGTGGGAACACACCCTGGAGGGCACGCCAGTCCTTCACAGGGCAACTCACACACTCACTCACACACTCACACCTATGGACACTTTTGAGTCACCAATCCACCTACCAACATGTGTTTTTGGACTGTGGGAGGAAACCGGAGCAACCGGAGGAAACCCGCAGACACAGAGAACACAGCACACTCCTCACAGACAGTCACCCGGAGGAAATCCACGCAGACACAGAGAACACAGCACACTCCTCACAGACAGTCACTCGGAGGAAACCCACGCAGACACGGGGAGAACACGCCAAACTCCTCACAGACAGTCACCCGGAGGAAACCCACGAAGACACGGGGAGAACACACCACACTCCTCACAGACAGTCACTCGGAGTGGGAATCGAACCCACAACCTCCAGGTCCCTGGAGCTGTGTGACTGCGACACTACCTGCTGCACCACAGTGCCACCCTTTTTGGAAACAAATTTTAAAAATATATATTAAAACTTTTTAATTTTAACAATTTTATTCTATGAATGACACTACTTTGATATGGATGGATCAGAACTAGTCAACATCAGTGATTTTCTAATATTCTTCTCTTTAATCAAATCCTCATTGCAATGTTTGAGCATCAAATGTAAATCCTTCCCAGACGGCTAGAAGCTATTGCTGCATTAAAAAAGGACAAGCTCTATATTAATACCCTTCATTTCAGAAGAAATGCTCTTCTTGAACACAAATACAGTTCTATGGACTGAGTATAAGGACTGCAGGTGCAGCTGTTGGTTAATGATTAAAAATCAACACCATTACCCCTGCTGTTGGCTTTGATACTCTTCCGCTTCACTGCTAGGCCTTTAAATAGCAGCCCACTGGACCCTCACATTTCTAATCACTGGCTTTCCTCTGACACTAACAGAGTTGGGAATGACTAGAGGCTCCATGATACTGATACTGTGTTGGTCCAAAACTGACAATATTGGACGCATGACTGTATGACTGACAGCACCACAGGCCTAAAAGCAAAGTGTCAACTGTAAAGCGAGTCTTAGTCCTTGATTTGCAAATTCCTGTAGGTCTTTGAACAGTGACCAATACAGGAATACAATGGACAAGGTTCTGTCAAAGGCTCCCACACATAAAGATGAGCCATAGCCTCAGTGACCCCCTAAATGACCGTGTGGGTGTATATATAGCAGGTGACTAAAGCCAAGACATGCAGAGTCATCTTGCTCCTAACATAGAACTGGATTCCTGTATGTCCAGAAATCCCCTCTTTCACCACTCCCCATCATATACACACACTCTCTCTCTCCGTTTCTCTTTCTGTCTTCTTCTCCCTCTTCTCTTTTGCTCTTTTCTCATTCTCCTCTTCTGTCTCTTGTTCTCTCTCTCTCTCTCTCTCTCTCTCTCTCTCTCTCTCTCTCTCTCTCACACACACACACACACACACACACACACACGCGCGTGTGAGTAAATGCTCTTGCTCTTGCTGGCTAATACTAGTCAATCAAGGCACATGTTAACATTACATAAACAACAGTTAGTGTGAGTGTGGGCAATTAATGTGCTCCTATTAGTGTGATAAGCTGTTAAATGCTATTAAGTTAGTAGTAGATCAAAAATAAGTTGTGGCTGACTTCATATGTCCCAAAGAAAGCATTCATACTCCCAGCTTGTGTGCTCTATGTGATTGCGGGTGACCCAGGTAATTAGAGAGAAAGTTGGTCAAAGATAGAATCTAAAATATGCTTTGGAATGAAACCCTCCATAAATCTGAAATCAAGGGAGTTGTTAATAGGGTGATCCTATTATTTAACATTTCTGAACTTGAATGAATCTGAAACTGGCCCTAAATAAAAGAAATCAAAATACGATTCGCTGATTCATTACGAATCGACTGTAGCCTCTTACATTTCCCGCCAGATTTGATCCCTGTTGTTTCCGAATAAATATAACAAGTAAATAAAGGCGTTAATACAATATTTATAGAGGTCAAATAAAAGGAGATTGATTATATAACTCTAAACAAAAAATTTAACTTAGAATTTTCTAATTATCATTCTTTGTTAAATGAACACATTTCTAAAATGTAGCTGCTCAATCTTTATGTGATCAAATAGTACAACACAAGATAACGTTATGGTCATTGTACAATGAAATATGCCTTCAGAATTTAACCCATCTGTGGTAGTGAACCCACACACCACTAGTGCACTACAGGAAGTGAGCACACACAACCCCTTAAGGGCCCCTCAACTGTGGACTGAGGAGACAGAGCTGTTTCATCACTTCCAGTCATGAGGATACCCTGCCAGACCTTCTGGACCCAAGACTGCTTCACTAACCTTTAGGCCATGGCTGACCTGCAAATTGTATACCTCTTTTAGCCCACACTCAAATTACATCCACATTTCATTATTACTCACTTGGAGAAGTCAAACTTTGGAAACCTAATGAAGTTCTTGATGTATATGGTGAAGTCTTCTGCTTTTTCCAACAAAGGAACCCTAAATTGTATAAAAACACGCAAAAGCATTTGACCTCAATTTTCAGTGGACTTCCTCCTAAGGTCAAGGGTTAAAGAAATGAAAGCTGAAATTCATCAATAGTGAAGAAAATGTGTATCGTGTGATGTAATAATGTGCTGTATTTCTTACGAGGGTGCATTATCGTGCTCGACAGGACACCAGCCGTGAATCTCACAGGTTCCTGTGTTATTCAGACAACGTCCTGTTTTCACACCTTCAACACATCAAAACAGCAAAATTAAGTTTAGCGTTTTGTAGAACTCCACCTTTCCTTTAAAGAGAGTGTTGTTTTTGTGTTACATGAGATTAGTAGTTTTCTTTCACTTTCAGATTAAACGTGAGAGCCGTTTACAAAAAATCACATGATTAACAGAACTGTGTGTATATATTCTTAAATGTTCTGCGCATTCATTCTTCTTACCATGACCTGCTGTGACTGCTTCGCCTTCTGGACAATCAGCATTGTGTGAACAAACACCATCTGGTACTTTTGGACTCTGAAATCATTCAGAGGAACCAAAAAATAACCACAGAGTAGACCACTTACAATGCAATGGGCTTCAAAATAAATGAAATTATATCAACAAGAGCAACATACATAAAATCATGGCCTTTATTTCATCACATCAAATAAGTTTTACCATTCCCCACTGGAAAAAAATGTAGATTTTTGGGTTCTCAACCTCCCTCCTTCCAAGTAATAAAAACAGTTATTAATATCAATTAATACAGTTATTATCAGTCTCCATTTTCTATGTGATTTAAAGCAAAGTGCACTGATTTTTTAAACTGTCAAGATGATTTTAAGATGGTTTTTAAAAACACATTCTGTGTTGTTTGATGCTCCAAGACCCATTACTACATATGTAAAGCTTAAAAAATCTAAAATGCAACATGACAAAAAAGACAAATTAATTAAGTATTTTTTGTTTTATATTAAATTCTATTCATTCTATTATCTGTAGTTACAATCAACATTGCTGTAGAAATTGCTGTGGTTCTGTTTGTTTCTCTACAGTGAAACATTACATTAAACAACTGAATTACTTGATATTTATTCATCATCTTGACTGAATTATACATAATATTTTGAAGAATTGGTAGACTTCCAGTCTAGGTTTTTATTAACCTTTTAAAGCCTAACACATGAAATAATAATACAGTAAATATGAAGTCCTTTAACTAAAATTCTAAACGTTTTTAATTTATACATTTTGGATCATATAATTTCTGAATGCATCATATTTAGGCATTTAACAATATTATTTTTCTTTAATTTGTCTTTCATTCAGTTCACTTCATCAGTTAAAGCACACTTTATTTACAACTTTTTCTTAACTTTGATTCGTTTCAATGAAACAATCGATGTCAAATGGCTGTCTCTGTTCTTCTGAACTTCATTCAATTCAGGGTCGCGGTGGGTCCAGAGCCCACCTGCAATCATTGGGCGCAAGGCGGGAACACACCCTGGAGGGGGCACCAGTCCTTCACAGGGCAACACAGACACACACACATTCACTCACACACTCACACCTATGGACACTTTTGAGTCGCCAATCCACTTACCAACGTGTGTTTTTGGACTGTGGGAGGAAACCGGAGCACCCGGAGGAAACCCACGCGGACACGGGGAGAACTCACCAACTCCTCACAGACAGTCACCCGGAGTGGGAATCGAACCCACAACCTCCAGGTCCCTGGAGCTGTGTGACTGCGACACTACCTGCTGCGCCACCGTGCCTCTTCTGAACTTAAAAACATAAAAATGATATTATTCCAGACCTATGAGTAGTCTGTGATTCTCTCTGATGTTTTTAAATTTCATATACAAGTGGTAATAAAAAACCCAAAACCACAGAGGCTATTTTTGTTGATCTACACAACTGTGTTTCCATATTTACGGGAACTACAGTTGTTTCTGTCACTGTCTGAACCTTGGCTTGAGGTATTAGGTCATTCAAAACTTGCACACAAAGACAAAAACACACTTTGCACACAAAGGCTTTCAGAAAACTAAAAATATTTTTTTCTTTCATAAAAATATTTTGTAAACTTATCTAAATGTGTTTTGCTGCTGTAAAGAACAAATTTAATTTTCTGAATATTTATTATAATTAATTAGCATTTGACAGGTAGAAAACACTACATCTATGAAATTGAACAAAAATACTTAGTTTTACTACATGTCATTCAAATCACAGCAAAAATGTAGTCATGAGATTTTTTGCTGTGTTTTCATGATGATAGCAACATTTTTGTAATGGTTTGGTAAATGCACGGAAATACTTCCACTTCATTCGCAGTTCAGTAGAGAACTCAGAACACTTGCCCCAAAAGGATGGAAGTTTGTTTCTGTATTTCTCTTCATTAGATGATGAAACAGACACATTTAAAGAACATGTATCATATTTGATACGTTTGGCTTTATAGGGTTAAGCTTGTGTGTCATTGGGTTCATAAACAACAGAAGAGATGTATTAACTAAGAAGATGGTGCAGTTAGTGCTAGTGTTTTTACCTCAGAGCAGAAGCCAAGTTTCTGGTTTGGAGTTTGGAGGTAATTTGTCACTATAAAGAAGACTCTATCCCCCTTGAAGGAAAATATAATATAAAAATATGTCTCAATAAACAACATAACAATGACACTCAATGCCAGCCACAAAACAGAAAAGCTGATGAAAATCAACAGAAATATCCAATATATTTTACATGAATTAACTTCATAAATAAAATATTGTAGCCTGTGTGTTTGGTATTTATCCCAAATGATGTTTCCAGTTGGAAGATTCGGCTGCTTTATATATAAAAATTCTCTTGCAGTTGTGAGATACTTACCTTTAATTAAGGACACATTTAATTAAGAAAATACTACCTTGGCAAAAGCCTCTGAACACCAAGTACCTGCAAGTTTCCGATCCAGTTTGTTCGTAAATGTTATCAGATAAACCTCAGTGTCTGCCAATGACTAAGTTAAACACATGAATTTAAAAAAAGACTGAAGAAGAGTATGTGAGCTGGTGCAGGAAAGCTCACAATGTTTCAGAACTGGCCGAGAAACTTTTACGCAAAAACATATGCGGGTATTTACATTTAAATTGTTCACAGCGTGTTGCCGTATTACAGTGTATTTCTGGGACCATACTACCATAACTTTACAAAAGATGAATGAATAATTTAAAATGAATTTATTACCTAAAAGCCTAAAAACTGTAAATCAGCAGTAACACACGTAACAAGGACATGCAGTGTCACTGATGCAAAGCAGCAAACTTCAGAAGGATCAACAGCTATTTTAGCATTACAGTAACCTCTTCAGTCAACTAAACCTGACTAAGTGAGTGTATGAGTAAGTGAGTAATTTATTCACCCAAATGTCTGTGGACACAAGCTCATTTAACACTTCTTCTGAACTGAAGAGTACAAATAGTTGGTGTTTGTTTTAGATTTGGCTGTATTTAGTCACATAAACTTTGGTGATGTCAGAAACTGGTGTAGGACAAATAGTTTTGGATCACAAAAGCCACTCTAATGATACAAACAGTACTGGATGGACCTTCAAACACAAGTTTTAACCAGCTTTTATTGAGCTGATTGAGCAGGCTGAGCATAGGATCATACACCATTGCTCCAGTGTGTCCCATTTTAATGATCAATGCATTTTAATGGATGATTGTACAAAGTGGGCAATGGATGAACAAATGTGTAAACAATGGATGCACATTAAAGTAGCAAAACCACTCATTAGATGTGCAGGTCAATTTTGCCCATTTATTTAAGTGTTAATATTTAAGTGCTTATTACTTAAGTATTATATTATTAATCCAAATTAACTATTGGATGGTCCTAATATCTGGTGTATGAGAATGCTCTAGAAGGATGCTTTAAGGACCTGAAGGACCTTATTATAAGGTCTGCAAATTCTGGAATTGTTGACTTGCTCTTGAATGACTAACTCTTCTCTATGACTGAAACTTTAAACTTCCTGTACAGATATAAATACCGCCTCTATTTCTCACACAGACACGTTACTATCTTGTGGTTAGCACATTATTACATGATGTCTGTGTGAAATAAGTTTGATCAAGACACTTTTATATAAAATAGACTGGGATTGGAACAGGCCTCAGGAAAGTGCTTTAAGCAACAGATTTCTAAAAGCAGAGAAACAAGTCAAGATTACTTTATGGAGAATGATTTTTATTTTGTTCTGTTTTAAAATTTCTGTTAATGAGATACAAGTTTTGTCTAATAGTGATAAACCCACTAAGCCAATCGGCACTGTTGTCATGAAGGCTTGCAGACTAGTAGATTAGTTGACTAGTACGTGCCACAGAGCTTTAAGAATGTCTGCTCGTAAACAAAAGAATACAACAAATAGATAAGTTGAACTAAATTGAATATATTTTTGACTGAATATTGAACGAGCTTTAATAGAGCAATATCACATTTGTATCATGTACAAATGCTTAAAAGTGAAGCTACGTTTGTAAAAACGTTACAGCGCAGATGTTTTACTTCGCTTATTATTATTATTGTTATTACTATTATTAATATTAAGGTTAAATTAGAGTCATTATTTAGCTGCTAAGTGAAATGTGATTTGATGCGTTATTTCTATTTTTCATCAGTATTTAACTTTGAAGTGTTTTGTTTTCCCTATGAAAATTATGAGTAGTCAACTAGGAAATATGTCTAATTGTGCAAACTTTTATTTTCCATAACAGTCCATGTCAATTGCTGTTTGCTATGAGCTAAAATACTACAATAATCCTATAAAGAACAATTGCAGTTTTCTGACATATACAGCGCAAACTGAATAATTTTGAAAGGACTGATATTTTTAAGTTGATTTGGATAAACTGCTCTTACCTGAGAGGGGATAACATAGTCTTCAGCGCCCCATACCTGGAGGCCTGGATCTGAGTTATTGGTGAGTGCAACACCCTTAAGTTTAGTGAACACAGAGCTCTGGATGGCCTCCTCTCTTTCCTGGTAGCCTTTTTTCCATATGAATACCCACCTAAAAAAAACACAATCCAACACTATTTCACATCCAAGAGAAGAGGCAATTCTGCATGGCTTGTGCAATGCAACACAGCCTGCACATCAAAGTATAATGCAAATGGTTTCAGACGCACACAACATAAGTAAAGCAGCTTCAGAAAGTCTGCTAAAGGAACCGACACCATAAAACATTTCCTTTCTGACTGTTTACTGTAATGTACCATATTTATGCTTTTGCTTGGCCTTCTGTAAACCATGGGTTTTATCTCTGGCAGGCTGTCTTTCCTCACTATAAACATGGCTAATGCAGCTAACAAGCAATGGAAGATTACAGACCTGGGGTTTGTAAAAACTACACAAACCTCATCTTACATGAACCTCAGATCACAATGAAACGTAATGAAAGTAATCTCAAACAGACTTGCTAATGTGTCCATTGTATTACATAATTATCATCTTCAAAAACAGACAAAAGCACTAACAGAACAAATAAACAATACAAGCCAGATTGTTGGCTGTATTTTTGTACATTTGAGTTCATACAGTGTAAATTTGGCCATCTACATGATTAACACACTTGGATTAATCTTAACACTCAGTTCAACAGGCACACACTGCCTGCCTGGTTTCCTTCTGCTGAAGAGCTGCATGGAGCAGCTGTTTCTAACTCAGAGCCATGCAATGCAATGCCATGATCTACAAATAGAGCAACTGTGCTTAGTGTCAGAACATTAGTCGACTGCTTTCAGACACAAGGCGAATGAGAACAATAAACTGCATTAATAAAACAGCAGAGGGTAATGAAAGAAAATGGAAAGCTGTGAGAAGGGATGGACGAAACACTTTAAGTACTGATAAACTGCAAAAATAAATAAATAAATAAATGTATTTAGTCCATCACAGGGCACCACATACTCACTCAGTCAAAAATACGATGGCAATTTTACAATGCAAGGCAGCAAGAAAATAAGGGATCAGTTAACAAAAAAAGGTAATGTATGAAGCAGGGTCCTTTAATTACTAATAGACACTACGCTGCCAAAAAAACTGTCACTGTTGTGGTACCCTCAATGTTACCTTCAGATAGAAAACATAATTGTACCTTATTCTATTATAATGGTAGATTTTGTTATTGTGTTGATTTCATACGCCCCCATTACATCTCCTGGATTTATACCATTTTGTTTAATTTTAGTTTTATAACGAAAAATTACAAATATTCACCTCTTTTTCTGGAGAAGAGAATGTAATGAATGTACCTTTAGGGAACAAAATTGGACTTTTAAATTGCTGTTGTACCTTTAAAGGCAAATGTGTGCACCCATTGTGAAAACAGATATTCAAATATGCACACAGGACCTATATTATACTCTCCATATAAAAGCGCTGATCACCTGAAATACTATAGAGCCCAGACAGGAAGGGTATAAAGCACCCATGATATAGGGATGTGGAGTCATGAAAAAGGGGTTGGACTGGCATTTGTGACCCAGCATGAGCACCTGACCTCACTCTTGCACTGACTTATTGAAAAATCTCCCCAGAACAGTAGAGGCTGCCGCTACAACAAAGGGGGACAAACTACATGTGTTGAATGAACAGGTGGCTGTTAAGTGTACTTGAGTTTAAGTACAAGTATCCAGCACGTGGCCAAATGTGTGTACACCTGCTCCTAGTACTTCTGACATGAAGGATATTAAAGAAACACCAAGTCATTTTTAGGGTTTTTGCTCCTGGGGTTCGCCCTAGTATAATTAATTCTTACTGCACTCAATCAAAGGGGAAGGGCGTTTGTTTCCTACCCTTCTCCAAAAGTTACATACTGTAGTTTCTGAAGTGCTGCGCCCAGAGAAGCAATGACATGGCTCTATTTTCAATAATACAGGTCAGAGAAGCACCACAATGATTTTGAAGTTGTAATTTTAAGGTAAAAATATTACAGTGTTCCTTTAAAGGGAGTTTTCCCCCATTCACTCCAGTTACAGCTTCTACTCTTCTGATAAGGCTTAAAACTAGAAGATAGAACAATATCTCTTATAGTATTATTTACTGAATGCTTTAATGCAGTCGAATGTCTACTGTGGGAATTACATAAGTTTTCAACAAACATTTAGAACAAAACGTCCTGCATTAAATATATCTAGTCATTTTACCCTCCTTCGACTATAAATAATACCGGGCTTCTACAGGGACAGGTTTGGAAATGCTGAAGTAAACAATCTGCCACTTGTAAAATGGCTACTTCATACCTTATTCCTATTAAATACGTGAATAGGTAAAATGGTCGTACACGGACAAGGTTTATGAAATGTCACCAGAGAAAAAACAACAGCACATGTGACGGTCGACAGTGGTCTTTAGGCTACTCTGTGCTGGCTGAGGCAGTGGGAAGCTTCTGGAGAACTCACCCGATTAAATACCCGATAACCCCGAGCTGGAAAAGCCTGAAGAGAATCCCGACTGTCTTGTTCTGAGCGACGACGAACTTCTCGGTCTTGTAGTCGAGGAGAGAGTAGAGAAAGGTGCCGCAGTTCTGAGCCATTCCTGCTCTGACCCTGTCACCTCCACCAAGCAGCAGCGCGCGTTCTCGGTTCGCTCTCAGGAGCGCGCCACGGCGAGTGCACAAGTTCAAACAGAGAACACGTTTCCTTTTATCAACTACACAAGCAACTTTACAGGTACCTCTCTCTCTCTCTCTCTCTCTCTCTCTCTCTCTCTCTCTCTCTCTCTCTCGCTACCTTATACCTAAGAGACAACATGCGTTTTCAAAAATGGAAACACAATACATGCACTTTGTACGACGTAAAACCTGCTGCAACCTTAACGAACAGTACATTTGTACAACCTTTTCAGTACATTTGTAATGAGCTGGAGTGGTGTTTAAAATCCAGAAGTAATCATCCGAAATGGAATCAAATTTGAGGAAACTCTAGTGTAGTTTTCCCAGAATCTGTTATTGAACCAAATGGGGAAGCTCATATTTAATGCCATTAATTTCAGAAGAAATAATGTATGAGCAAGTGTAGCACCAAGAAGTGTTGAACATTTGCTTTGGCTTAAAGAAAATCATTTTATGCCCAGAGTGCAAGGAGCCTTTCATTTTTGGTTGGTTTTTGGATTGTGTTGTATTACACTGCACTTTTCAGATAATAAGAGTTTCTGTGTATTTTAGAAATTAGTAATGAAATAAAAACACACTACAGCTTCAAATAAAACCTTTAATAGTGTTTAACACCACCTGTGTGCTTTCTGTATCTTTTCTTACCTTCTGTTTTACACGCTTGTATTGCAATAAGCCCATTTCTTGCATTATTTTCATGAGCACCTCCTTGGCTAAGCTCAGTAAACTGACAGTCTCAGAGCAACAGGCAAACACTGAGGAGAATTTAATAAAGGGTGGTTTCTGAGTAGCTATACATTGTGTCCAAGTGTAACAAGACATCCCATAATATCAGTGAATTCAGCTTCTACTTAAGGCACTCACCGAAAACACAAGCATGCTAGTAGGACACACACGCTGTCCAAATCATCATCCGTGCTGTTCACTGTGGGAGGAAGGAACTGAGTGATATCTGATTGAAAATGTAAATAACTGAATGTCTGCTGAAGTTCCTAGAGTTGGCCAATTTTTGAAGACTGTAGATGTATCCTACACTGTTTTACATTTCCCATAGCTACAAGCACTAATAAGAAGAAGATGGCTATAATGTGGTGGAACTAGCTACGTTTCTGTAGAAATGTAAGTTAGATATGTCTTAATACATTATGTATGACCAGATACAGTCAGAGTATCCAGTTTTTTAGTTCAGTTATCTCCAAAAGTTGTTAACAATTTGGCTAACATACATTAGCATACTGGTTTCCTGGAAAACTCATTGCAAATACCTGTACAGTAATATTTAATGTTATTAAACAATGTGGATTTATGATTTTGTGCTCACAGAACAAATGTCATACTACTAACAGAGGATGTGAATAATTTGTGAAGTTGTGTGTCTGTGTTGTAAAGTAGTTGTAAAGTTGAAATGAATGCCTTTTATCATTGTATAACAATGCAATGAAATTTGACTCTGCATTTACCATCTGCATTTATAGGTAGTGAACACATCTGTCCCGAGCAGTGGGCAGCCACTTTCAGCGCCCAGGGAGTAGTCAGGGACTATGTGGGTAATTCAGCTGTGGTTAAAGGAGGCATCTACGTTGTTCCTTCACTCCCAACCCACCCCCACATTTCCTGCCAGTCATGGGGATTGAACAAGTAACCTTCCAGTCCCAAATTTGCTTCACTAAACTTTAGGCTGTGGCTCGCCTGTCTTGGCTCAGGACAAAAGATGTTAAAATGTATTGTAGAAAACCAGAACTCCTTCTGAGTTGCAGGTGAAAGTCAAGAAAAAAGCCTCAGTGATGAAATAGTTAACTTCACCCAGTGCTTTGGTGGATACTGATGTTTTCACCGCAGACTCATTTCCTTTTGTTCCTGCATCTCGGTTTACAGCATCAAAAGTGAAATTGTCTTTCAGTGTCTCGACATTCACCTTCCTTTGATGTAAAAAACAGCGTCTATTCCCAGTAATGCATTAAAGCAAGAAATATAAATCTGTAGAGCTGAAGTTCTTGCTATTTCCTTAAATGATGTAGCAATTAAAGTAAATGCTGACATTTTTTAAGAACACCTCCATTTTAAATTCTTCATCTCCATGTAAAATGTGCACCTTTCTTAGAGCTAGTTTTTTAAATTGGCTCTGCACACAGCCATAATTGTTCCCAGTATGGTCAGTGTTTATGGACACCTCTTATGGGACTTTAAAATGCCCCTAGACAGCTTGAAAGCCCCACATGTCCCTTTTCAAAATGTTCAGCATTACCTAGAGGGGTATAACGCCTACCACTTAAGCATTAAATTGTGGAGCAGTGTTTTCCGGAGACTGTTATTGCAGCAATGGAGGGAAAGGACTTTGGCAGAAAAGTGCAGAACCAAACAGGGTTGCACTTTTGCTTTGGCTCAAAGAAAATCATTTTATACTCAGAGTTTAAGGCTGTAGCAGAGGCTGTCATTCATGGTTGGTTTGGATTGCACATTTCAGATAATAGAGTTTCTGCCTAATATGAAAATGTGCAGTGAAATAAAAATACACTACAGCTTTCAATAAAAATGTTAATAGTTTTAAACACCACCTTTATACTTCCTGTATCAGCTTTCACTTTCAGCTTTCTTACCATATGATCCAATAAGGCCATGACTTGCATCTGTTTGATGTTCTCATGTCCTAGGTACCTGGGTAAGTTCACCAGACATCCATTTAAATCCGTGAAATTCAGCTGTTTAAGGCACACATTGTTGACAGAAATGTTCTATTAGGACACAAAGCCTGTGTCTGAAACATAAATGCTTTCTAACTTCACTCTGTTCTGAGAGAGGTAGGCACTGAGTTACGTTTGGTTGAATAATTGTGTCTGCTGAAGTTCTGCCTTGCCGTTCTCATAATTTTGTGTCTCTGAATGGTCAGCAACACTCGACAGCAAAAATGGGCAGGAATGTGATTGTCCAAGTTAAGAATCTGTACTGATGTAGGTTAGCTGTATATTAAAACATTATTTCTGACTGGAAATATCCAGATTGTTGTGTTCTTTTGCTGTGTTGTCTGCAAAAAATGTTGTTTTTCTTGCTAGTATTAGCATATCAAAAATGTCAAGATAAACTGGTGCCTTTGAATTGTGTCTTAAATGCCATTTGTGTACAGGTAGATTTCTGGGGCAGAATAAGGTCATCATGCCTAATGACAGTTGGCTAGAGAGATATAAAATCCTCCATTACTGGGCTGTGGCGTGGCCAAACTGCATTCTATAGCGTGATTGAGCAGCATCAAGTACCTTAGGGATGAGTTGGGGTGATGTTTGCGAACAAAAACCAGTAAAGGACTATATCTAGTTGGAAGGTTATAATCTCTTCCAGGTGTTGGCTAAACTGAACCTTAATCAGCTGGGGTTTTTATTATTTTTATTTTCTTTTTGCATTCTGGATTCTTCTCTAAGTAATTTTGGTGATACTGCTCACCCAAAGCAAGAAAAACCTCTCCCTCACTCTAAAAGCATTTTTCCAAAGTAATGTGAAAGATATATATGCATATTATTTGCATATCCTGCACTACATTCCCAATGGATACAATCCACATATAGTGCAAGCAAATGCAACTCAAGGAAGGTTAGAGAGAGCTTGGCAATATCCTAAAGCCAATTAACTTAAAACACATTTTAAGAGTGAAACGTTTAGAGAAAAAGCCATTCGTGAAAGGTGTAACAGTAGATTAGTTCTGGGTAAAATATAGCACATGCTGTGCACCTTAAATAACTAAATTCACTAACCAACAGAGGTGTCTACAGACTGCTGTCTATAGCATACTTGAATTTTAATTTCACCACTTCAGAAAAAAAAAAAAGCAAAAAAAAACCAAAACGCTAGTCTATGTTATTCCACTTGGGGGCATACAACTCAAGGCCAGGCAACAGCATCCTGACACAATGCTCTTAACATTTGTAAACAATTAGAAAGCCAAGAAATTCAGATCATATCAGGGTTTATAACGGGGAAAAACCATTCTGAAGGATTTACAAAGATCAGTGGAATATCAGGGAGATGGATGTTTAAAGTGTTGATGTTCCTGATTTACCTTTGTCCATGCTAGTTAGAAAACCATGTATTTTTGTTGTACAGAATAGGAAAGAGATCCCCAATTTCTACACTACTGAAATTATCAGTATTTTAGTGCGATAATATGTACTTGTCTAGTGTTCAGTGTGAGGAAAATCTAAGTAGCATTTTTCAGTTTCCTGTGTTAGAATATCAATCATGTCTCAAACGTCACAAAATGCCAGCATGTTAAATGCTATTAGATTTAAGCAAACAGGATACTATGTAAAATCATTTTAAAGACTTCAGATGATTACACTTAGTCCTGTACTGTATATTCCTTTCAATAGAAAATCACAATTAAAAAGGCATGGTAGATTTTGAATGTATTACTGTAATTTTTTAGCAGGAAGGTGGTTTTAACTTAGGCTCTAATTGTGGAAGGTCTTTTGTAATGGTAAATGTCAGAAAATATAAATGCATCTAATTTTTTTAAATATATTAATCATAGGTGAAAGTCACTGTAGGCTTACATACATACCTTTGCTACATACAAATGTAAAGACATCTTGTAACAGACTTGCAGTGTGGCTTCTTTCATATCCAGGCACAGCTGGTTTTTTACATTCTTTACCGTAGTTGTCTACACATTAAATATATTTCAATTTTTTTCTCTCTAATACATCGTCACCTTTAAAACTACAAGCAATTAACTAATTGGATGATGACTTTAAATTAAAAATGGCCCACATCCTTCAGTCATGTTATCCTGCTTGTTACAAATTCTTCAGTGACTCGCAAATTTTATTTACAAATACTGACCTATTACCATATTTACATTTTTTCATTTAGTTTAGAAACATTTGTTTTATTTCCAGTGTACTATTAACAGCAATACAAGTCACTGATCAGTGTTAAAATAAATTTGCATACTACTGCAGAATAATGAACAAGAGATTTGATTAATGCTTCAGAATGCTTTATTATGCCATTGAAGTTCAACATAAAAAAAAAAGTGGAAAAGGATTGGAAACTTAATATAGGGGTCAGGGAAAGTCAAAAGTACTGGTAACAGGGTTGGCTCAAGCAAGTGCAATAGGAGATTTATTGCCCACCCCTGAGACGCAGCACCAGGTGGAGGGTGGACTCTTTCTGGATGTTGTAGTCAGACAGGGTGCGGCCATCTTCCAGCTGTTTGCCTGCAAAGATCAGCCTCTGCTGGTCAGGGGGAATGCCTTCTTTGTCCTGGATCTTGGCCTTGACGTTCTCAATGGTGTCGCTTGGCTCAACCTCAAGGGTGATGGTTTTGCCAGTGAGGGTCTTCACGAAGATCTGCATGCCTCCCCTGAGACGCAGCACCAGGTGGAGGGTGGACTCCTTCTGGATGTTGTAGTCAGACAGGGTGCGGCCATCTTCCAGCTGCTTGCCAGCGAAGATCAGCCTCTGCTGGTCAGGGGGAATGCCTTCTTTGTCCTGGATCTTGGCCTTGACGTTCTCAATGGTGTCGCTTGGCTCAACCTCAAGGGTGATGGTCTTGCCAGTGAGGGTCTTCACGAAGATCTGCATGCCTCCCCTGAGACGCAGCACCAGGTGGAGGGTGGACTCCTTCTGGATGTTGTAGTCAGACAGGGTGCGGCCATCTTCCAGCTGCTTGCCAGCGAAGATCAGCCTCTGCTGGTCAGGGGGAATGCCTTCTTTGTCCTGGATCTTGGCCTTGACGTTCTCAATGGTGTCGCTTGGCTCAACCTCAAGGGTGATGGTCTTGCCAGTGAGGGTCTTCACGAAGATCTGCATGCCTCCCCTGAGACGCAGCACCAGGTGGAGGGTGGACTCCTTCTGGATGTTGTAGTCAGACAGGGTGCGGCCATCTTCCAGCTGCTTGCCAGCGAAGATCAGCCTCTGCTGGTCAGGGGGAATGCCTTCTTTGTCCTGGATCTTGGCCTTGACGTTCTCAATGGTGTCGCTTGGCTCAACCTCAAGGGTGATGGTTTTGCCAGTGAGGGTCTTCACGAAGATCTGCATGCCTCCCCTGAGACGCAGCACCAGGTGGAGGGTGGACTCCTTCTGGATGTTGTAGTCAGACAGGGTGCGGCCATCTTCCAGCTGCTTGCCAGCGAAGATCAGCCTCTGCTGGTCAGGGGGAATGCCTTCTTTGTCCTGGATCTTGGCCTTGACGTTCTCAATGGTGTCGCTTGGCTCAACCTCAAGGGTGATGGTCTTGCCAGTGAGGGTCTTCACGAAGATCTGCATGCCTCCCCTGAGACGCAGCACCAGGTGGAGGGTGGACTCCTTCTGGATGTTGTAGTCAGACAGGGTGCGGCCATCTTCCAGCTGCTTGCCGGCAAAGATCAGCCTCTGCTGGTCAGGGGGAATGCCTTCTTTGTCCTGGATCTTGGCCTTGACGTTCTCAATTGTGTCGCTTGGCTCAACCTCAAGGGTGATGGTCTTGCCAGTGAGGGTCTTCACGAAGATCTGCATGCCTCCCCTGAGACGCAGCACCAGGTGGAGGGTGGACTCCTTCTGGATGTTGTAGTCAGACAGGGTGCGGCCATCTTCCAGCTGCTTGCCGGCAAAGATCAACCTCTGCTGGTCAGGGGGAATGCCTTCTTTGTCCTGGATCTTGGCCTTGACGTTCTCAATGGTGTCGCTTGGCTCAACCTCAAGGGTGATGGTCTTGCCAGTGAGGGTCTTCACGAAGATCTGCATGCCTCCCCTGAGACGCAGCACCAGGTGGAGGGTGGACTCCTTCTGGATGTTGTAGTCAGACAGGGTGCGGCCATCTTCCAGCTGCTTGCCGGCAAAGATCAACCTCTGCTGGTCAGGGGGAATGCCTTCTTTGTCCTGGATCTTGGCCTTGACGTTCTCAATGGTGTCGCTTGGCTCAACCTCAAGGGTGATGGTCTTGCCAGTGAGGGTCTTCACGAAGATCTGCATGCCTCCCCTGAGACGCAGCACCAGGTGGAGGGTGGACTCCTTCTGGATGTTGTAGTCAGACAGGGTGCGGCCATCTTCCAGCTGCTTGCCGGCAAAGATCAGCCTCTGCTGGTCAGGGGGAATGCCTTCTTTGTCCTGGATCTTGGCTTTGACATTCTCAATGGTATCACTTGGCTCAACCTCAAGGGTGATGGTCTTGCCAGTGAGGGTCTTCACAAAGATCTGCATGTTTTAATCTACATAAAAAAATTGACAAGGTCAGCTGATGTAAACCTATTTCAAACAAAGAATTTTTTTGCTAAAAATAAAGCCTGTGACATTATATATTTAACTACGTTTGTCAATGTCCCTAAATATACAATTGCCCCAACCACACCCATTTCACCAATGGGGAGGGAAAAGAAAAAAAATTATACAAAATGTTGATTTAATCATTAGCCTTTAACTTAAATATATACGTATATATACGTATACAACGTTTTTGGCTATCAGCCTGTATGGCAATTACACAAAAATACGATGAATATAACCCAGAAAACAAAACGAATATTTAAAGCTATAACAGTTTTCAATCATAAGAATTGGTGTAAGTCGAAAAAACTACTTCTAAATGTATCTAACTGAGATAAGCTGAAACCAACATCAAAAGTGACGCATTGGGAGCCTGTCTGCGCTTTCTTTTCGTTCTCTCAGGCGCCATTTCAGAACATCCGGGTTCTTTGTTCGGAAACCGAAAATGATTCAGCAAAAAAAAGGAGAAGTGCGGCGACTTCGTTTAAATTTATAACAAATAAATATGTTCAATACATATATACAAAACAACGTTCGCGACGGTAAAGTTAAACGTAATACGAAGCTATTTTACGTTACGAGTAAAATCTAGAAAGATTACAATATGTTTTGTCTAGATGCTAGCCTGGAAAGCTAACCTGATATATTTAACTCAGAGAGACACTCGTTTAGTACGCGCCTCTGAAAAATAACAAATAAATACATCATATATATTGTAATATACATGTCTAGATATACACACATAAAACTTACCTGTTGTTGAAAGATGTGCAAGCAATAACAACAACCTCTTCTCTTCTCTGAGCCTCTACTGTTCTGCGGCAAAATGGTGCCACAGCTGTCTTTATACGAACCCTGAAACGTCACGTGTCTCTGCGTCAAATGGTCGAGATCCTTCCGCACTTGAAAGTAGTTTATACTTGTGTTTGTCCAAGATGTATTTAAAAAATGAATACATTTAAATATCAACAAAAAGACTTTTTAAAAAAGTGATGTAGCTCAGCGAATTAGTTAAAACAGAGCATTAAAACTTATCTTAAAGCAGTGCGGATGAATACCACCGTTATGAAAACAGAAGTCTCTAGAACGTGCCAGAGAAGCCGGGACACATATCGGGCGCTGATTGGCTGGTGGGGTTGTTTTTTGCAGTCCTATTGGTGAATCACTTCTCTGGAATGTTGTTGGGCGGGACAGAAAAAAGCAGGCAGGATACCGGGGAAATTAGGGAAATATGATTAAGAAGAAACTAGAACGGGGAAGAAACGAAAAGAACGAAACATAAAATCGATTTATATTGAACGGCATATGTTTTCAACACATAAAACACTTGTGACTCGACTAAATATTGTCATTCAAATGAAATATTCCCGGATACTTTGATTACAGTATGCGATATAGATGTAGGCTACCATTAGAGACCACTACTGTACAATATTCACACTGAACCGTATGAATTTTGTACACAAACGTTGAAGGATCACATCGCTTTGGCCCTTTACAATAGTATGAAAATGTTTTCAACATATTTCTGTACAAAACTACTAAGAACTTCTTTATACAGGCCCTTTGTGTATGTTTATTTTGAGCAATGCATCACTAAATTCTCATAACATTGAATCTCCTTGTAAATTTATGAATGTGCTTGGGTTTCAGTAAATATGGTTTTGTGTGGCTGAGCACTCAAAATAGGACTGCAGTGTGACACCGTAATCGTGTCGGCACCCCTCCTCTTCGCTCTCAAAACTGTGACGTATCGGGTAATGTAGGTCACTGCAGTAACATGTCTCCTGATCAGTTTGCCCTAAAACACAGGGCATATTCCCAAATTATGCTCAAAATAACACTTTAATTTACAGCTTTAGAGTAATTTTAGGTTTGAAAAGCTTTTTTGGAATTGACGTAGGTCCACGTTAAATTCATTCCAGCTGTAACCATACAACAGAAAAATTTGGCACTCTTCCTCTTCCTGCTGAGAACTTGCTTCAGAGAGGACAGATAAAGGTCTTATCATTGTGGTCCCAGCCAAAAGCTACTTTCCTTTTCCAAGCATTGTGAACTTGACCAAAACCAAGGTCTTTCAAACATTTACTGACACTAACTCCTTAGGACAGAGCAACACTAGCACAAAACTGGCCTAACCTGCTCTAAGGTTTTCTCATGCCTGCCAACTGAGTTAGTCGCTGTGTATAAAGTTTTCATTAATTCATACAATACTTTCAGTCTTTATATGTCAAGCATCTATGTTTACATACAAAGAAAATTCTTAAGGCAGGGTTCAGTATAACGAACGTGAATAAAAATATTCGGTCTAATTTGTTCCCAGCAGTGGACATGAGCTTCACTGTTGGTTTCTGATAGTAGAGCTATTTGTGTTGTAAATGTTGCAGGCTCTGGTTTCTATTAGCACCACAGAGTTCTGAGTCAGTAAGTTTCTCTACAGTCATATTAAACAGATTTTTTTAAAAAGAAAGTTTGTTGTGAGGAAGTATGGCTGGGACTTTTTCAACTACACTGTTTCCCACTTATTGGATTACTGTAATCAAGGGCTGAGCTGCTGTTCCATTCTTTAGTCAACAGTAACAGCTGCTGCAAAATCCTGATCACCTGTTAGAACCATATTGGTGGGGGAAGTATGCCATTTTAACATAGAGTTTCAGTTCTCTCCCCCTATGGCCTAAACTCACACTCTGTGTTTTTCATGCTCTGTTAAACTGATTTTAATTTTATCTATGAAGTATTTTAGTTCACAAATTTTGGAGCTGAGGGGTTTGGACTGAATTAGGCCTGACCATGATCCTCTATTTTTAGGGTCATGAATATGGCCTGTGTTGGGTGGAAGATGAATTTCAGTCCTCATAATGACCTCAGGAGACTCAGCATTCAGAACTGTAAGACGGGAAGTGGTCTAATAATAATGCAGTTGCTCAATATATTATTGCACCTGTTATATTTTTGTAATCTGCCACATGCCCACTGCATGTTAAAAATGAACTGGAAAAGGAATGAGCAAAAACATCATCCTGGCAATTTACAAGGTTTTATTCAGATGTTTTATAGTATGAAAAATACTAGAAAAACAGAAAGATTTTAAAAATGAAATCCAGTGGAAGATACTATGAAACCTGCCCCCACCCCCCAAAAAAGAAAAGATTTTAATATGAAAATAAAATATCAATTTACACATGTGATTCCCTGCTTAGTCATGCTACAGTTGGAAACTTATGATCATTTATGCCTTATCCCATTGGATCCTGTTCCTCATATGACTTGTATTACAAGACCTGCCACATTTCTCTCTATTTATAAGACTGAAAACAACAGTGTGTTTGTTCAGCAGTACATGTTCTGTACTTGGAACTGGGTGTTTGCCGCGTTTGCCTGGTGTGTGTGTGTGTTTGTTCCAGGAACCACTGTACAGCCTGCTTTTCAACCATTTTCTTGTAATAAACCACTTTAAAAACATAATGTTTATGTGGTTACAATTCAATTTTTTTATGTAAGAAAAAGATGCAAATAATAATTGTGAATAATATTAATGGAGGTTCTTTGCTGAGTCATTTGACTTCTCACCAATATACTTTTACGTACTGCGAAGCCATGTTAAACCATTTGAGAACGATTAACTAACTTCTTCTAGCTACATGCCAGGACTGTATTTGAAAACCCAAATAAAGGCAGTTTAAAGCAGCTTTTCCGGTATACCAGAATCTTTATTATTTATTTATTTATTTTTGAGGAAAGCAGGGCTGACATGTCTAGACAAAGATATGTTTCAAAGTTAATGAAATACATCTTCTTAAAATGTGGTGTCCCTGAACAACACCCATAATGTGTGTTTGGTATATTACCTTGTTTATGGGTTTATACGTTATCAGTGTCACTTTCAAAATAAACCAGAGACAAAAAAACGGTCATTTCAAAAAGACACAGGGATGTCACCGCAACAGAAAAGCAATTGTCTTATGCATGTATAGAAGTCGTGGCCCTATAACAAAAATATCAGACTAAGATATGATTTCAGGACAGGAAGTCCCACTGTAATAAATAAATAAATAAATAAATAAATAAATAAATAAATAAGACTATGCCAGCTTCGATTCAGTTAAACTGGTGAATCGGCTCAGTTGAGAACGACTCCGGGATTTCTAGGGTCGACAGACTCTCGGCTCCTGCTTTTGTTAATGATAAAATTGGTTCCTCGTCACAACTTCGTTTGAACCCATGTAATCGGAGCGATTGTATTCTGAGTCCTAGTACAATGAACAAAAATACAAAACCTAGAAACTCAGTGTCGATGTTAAAAAATTGAAACCAATCCTCGGACAACTCTGACTCAAGGAATCATTCATGGAGTCGAAACTTCAACACTGGTCCACGTGACTCAGCTGTTCCGTGGTAGTCGGTGCTTTCTTTCGCAACTGTGTGAGATAAAGATCAACAAAATGCTTACGTTTCTGGAGGCCGCGTCTTATCTGTTCAACCTACTCCACTGTTAATAAAAAACAGAGTCACGGCCTTTTAGCTGCGAAACGCTTTTACTCCTGTTTGTAACAAAAGCAGTCATGGCAGGAGCTTGTGAAGAAGTAAGGTAGGCAGTGTGTAATGTTATCTGAATTACAACGTCTTTTACATCTATATGAGACCGAATAAAGACTCAATCCCCCTATGATTTTTATTTCTCCCCAAAGAAATGTACACAGTGATTAAAATAGTAAATTAATTATGTATCCAATGTATTACAACTTTCACTGGTTCCTATTATCATTAATGCAAATAAATTCTGAGCGCTGAAACATTTAAAATCAAAACACTATGAATGACTATGTCTTGTTTTTTTTATGCAGGAATTATGGGACTTAATATAAGACACAGTGGGGCAATGAGGAACATGTAGACCGTGGAATGCTTGTGTTGCAATGTCTTGCTGTAGTTGCTCATCTTGTGTTGACCTTTGGATACTGTTTCTTTCACAGGAACCAGATGGGTTTAGTGAGACACACAGGTGGCTGCCACTGTGGTGCTGTTCGCTTTGAGGTGTTGAGTGCCCCGGATTTGAATGTATTTGATTGCAAGTATGGGTCTTTTGTCCAGAGGTGCAAACATTAACACATTCCCACCTAAGCTGGAATGGTGATCGAGTTTCCCCTTCTTTCTCCTATCATTATTCATTGTGTATAAATGACTGCCACATTAACAGCCAGATTTCTTGGCGTTTACACACCAAGAAAAGGACAGAAAATGCCAAAGATATATCCAACCACAAATGACCTAGCAATAGCAGGGTGAAATACCTACTAAAGCAGAAGCTAAAATCATTCATATAGAAAGTGAAGCAATAAAATCTATAAAAAATATGTTAGCTGTCCCAAGATATCACTATTAATGTGAAACTCCCTCGATACTTCAAAAAGAAAGCAGTGTCAGAATCAGACTTTAGTCAAATGAGATTGCCCCGCTTGTGGTTAACTTTTAGCCTGCTAAACATGAGTGAGTGAGGTACAGGGCAGTCCCATGAGTTGCTCCACGTCTTAAAACGGCTTTAATTAAATTGTTGAGATTGACTTATGTGGAAGTGGCTCATTGTAAAAAAGCACACTCTGATTTTATGTATTCAAGTTGATAAAACCCAGGGGCTAACTACATCTGGGTGTAGAATATCACCTAAGGGTCAAGAAATCTACAACATAAATATAGCCATATAGCCAGCAATACTGACTTTTATTCAGTTATGTGTAATGTTAATAGAAAACAGTTTTTCTTTAGAGTCTTTTCTTTGGAGTCTGTTTGTCCTTACAATGGCTGAATTTATCTCTCTGACATGAGTAACTTGTTTGGTTCCGGTCACCACCACTGATCATTCTGAATCTGTAGATTTCTCCAAAATGGAGCCTTTCAATGACAACTCTGAAAGACATTTTACATAAACATTTCATTATGGCTTCCCATTTAATGCCTCTTTTCTCAGTTGCAGTATCTGTGTCAAGAAGCAAAACCGCCACTTCATCGTTCCCAAATCCCACTTCACTTTGCTTCAGGTTTGTTCTCTCTGTAAATTAATATAAAACATGATAAAACCCATAGTTAGAGAGCTAAAGCAGTGTATTGTGAATATAAACAGTTTTGATAGCTAGTTTGTTTTAACTACAAAGTAGGCTATAGAGGTTTATAACTCCTGTGGAGTGATAGGGCTCCTTTCAGTACCTGTAAAATGATTGGGAGTCATCAGTACCACACCTCATTAATGTCCTTGTGAGTGAATGTAATACACAATGTTCACACATTTAGTTTAAAGTTTCCTTATTACAGTAGATCATGTTACTGAAGCAAAAGTGGGTTAAACGGTCTATAAATATGTGAAATTTAGCTCTGTCCTATGAATTTGAAGAGTACAAAAGTTTGTAGTTCCCTCAAAAGCTGATGAAACGGGTTCAGACAGAGATGGTTCCAAGGAAGGAAAGTAGTTGGAGATTTCTAGAACACCCCAGAGGCAGGTGAATTGGGTTCAGATTGTTTCTAGAAAACTTGTTGACTTGACTGATTCATTTCTTTCAGGGGTCAGAGAACATAACCACGTATACCTTTAATACGCACACAGCCAAGCACACGTTTTGCAAGACCTGTGGGGTCCAAAGTTTCTACACGCCAAGATCTAATCCTGATGGATTTGGTAGGTCAGCCATTGCTGGCTCCTAACTGGAAGATCACATGATTGTCAGCAAGTCTGCTATTTACACTGTGCACTTTTATTTTGTTTTCAAACATTAAGTACATTACAGTGTAACTGTGACAGACCATCCTACATTTATTTAATTAATAAAGTGAAATACATTAAACGGCCAGTCCCTAAGTTATTAATTATTCAAGAGATTCAATATAGAGTCCTCATAAACATGCAAGACCTGGTAGACCCTCAAACTGTCCCCATCACATAAATATAAGTTAAAACTTTCATGTGAGAGATAGTTTTAGATCTGAAGCAATGCTTAGTGATGTGTGTTTGAAAGGACAAAATGTACAAATCCAACAAAGACTTTTATAAATATGTTTACTGTTATATATGGTGATTTACAATTAAATTAGGACACTTAATTTAGGAGGAAAAAACTGGCAGGTTTCACTGAAAAACTGAAGGACATTCTCTTGACAAGAATAGACATTATAACAAAGTGCAGGCACAGTACATTTTTGCCGCTTCAGTTAAACTTTCTGTTAAATATATATTTTACAAGTTTATCCTGATGCTGAAAATGAATAACTAATAACTAATTTACTGGCCGTTTTAGACTTGAAATGAAATAAAAGAGGGAATAGCCACATTACATGTGACCTGTCGGTTATCGGCTGACTTTATTAGGCCTGTCTGATGTACTTGTTTGTTTGTAGCTCATTTCTATACTCTGTTGTAACCTCTGTAATGTTAATGTCTCTGCGTGGCGTTTCCACTTGTTGTCACGTGTTTATTATTGCAGGTGTGGCTCCACATTGCCTGGACCCTGGAACCATAATGAGTGTGATGGTTGAGGACTTCTGTGGGCAGAATTGGGAGGAGAGCATGCAGAAGCATGAGACTATCAGGAATATGTCCAAAGCAACAGCAGGAACCAACTGACCTACTATAGACCTCTGAGGATATGCGTTATCATACTGGCCATAAATCCAGATGTATATATTGCATTTAATAGATTAACTACAGCAGCATTTCACTGAAGTATTACTGTTGCTTAAAAAAAAAATGAGTAAAACAATATGAGCAGATTTTTGTGAGGATGACCTGCTTGGCCAAAAAACTGAAATATAAACTTTACAAAAGATTACTCAAAATCTTTGTGTCATTTACCTGTGAAGCTCTATGAAATAAAGAATCAGACTAAACAAGTTTTGGTCAAGACTTTATTCTTGAATCTAAGAAAAGTATATAAACGCAAACTATTTACAGAGTATTCAGTGTCACATTCAAAACATCCTTTTGGAACAGTATGTAAAGGCTTAACTGAAGAGGAATTCCACTACTTTTTCTAATTTTCTGCAAAATTAAAGTATGATCTAAGTCAAACAGTGTGGTTTGATGTGAAATGCTCAGTGCTATTGAAGCTTACAGAATTATAACTACACAGTGGTGATAATAGGAAAAACATTTCTAAATTTACAGTTCTGAGATAAAGCTTTGGCCTAAAAGGTATTTTCAGTTGGATTGGAGTGTTCCTGTAAGGCATATTTGTACTGTGGTTTTTATATAAATATAAAATAAAAAATCTGTGGAATTCCCCTTTAGTAACAGTTTTAAAACAAAAACTAATTCCACACAAAACCTTCTCATAGCAACAAGGGCTCCCTTCAGTAATCCAGGTGTTTTGGAAAGTTTTGCTGAAAGCGTAGAGAATGTTTGGTGAATGAGAAAACATTGCATTGTCATTTCAAGTCAAATCACAGTAATGTGAGGTATGTAGTGTGGATGGCTTTTCACGGTTGGGAATTTAGGAACTGGAACATGTGAATGGGGTATTAAATGACTGAAGAAACAGTATAACAATGTAAAGTTTAGCTTCGTTCATTTACCAGAAATTCATTTAGGTTGACGATGTATAGTATCTGTACAAAATTTGCTGGCACCATAACTCATGAGATTAGCTACTCTAAGTTGCACACTCCATATAACCAACTATATACAGTTTTTATAAGGTCCACAGAAAAGCATGAAAAGAAACAAGACTCTCTGGAGTAGCCTAATAACTCCAAGGTCATTGTGTCTGACCCTAAAATGGCCTAAAGATTATATACTCTCCAACACTGGCAACATTGGGCTTTGGAACCGTGTTCTCAGTAGTGCTGAAACCCCATTCATTACCTTTGGGATATGTTGGGGTGTCAATTGTGATCCAAAACTAATCATCCAACATAAGTACAGACCACTAATGCTCTGATGGTTAAATGTCATTAAATACTCTCAGATAAATTCCATCATTTAGTATAAAGCCTTTACATTAATTGTCTGTAACCCTTATCCAGTTCAGGGTCGTGGTGGGTCCGGAGCCTACCTGGAATCATTGGGCGCAAGGCGGGAATACACCCTGGAGGGGGCGCCAGTCCTTCACAGGGCAACACAGACACACACACATTCACTCACACCTACGGACACTTTTTTGAGTCGCCAGTTTTTTTGGACCGTGGGAGGAAACCGGAGCACCTGGAGGAAACCCACGCAGACACGGGGAAAACAGACCACACTCCTCACAGACAGTCACCCGGAGCGGGAATTGAACCAACAACCTCCAGGTCCCTGGAGCTGTGTGACTACGACACTAGCTGCTGCGCCACCGTGCCGCCCCGTAAAGCCTTTTCAGAAAAAAGGAAATTGTTACTACAACAAAGAGGGTGAAGTTAACTATAATAACGAATTAGCAGGTGTCAACACATTTTGACAAATTTTAATGTACATGTAGGGCTGTGATGTATTTGATTAAATGCTATTTGGTTTTACTGGGTTTAATGACACATGCCCCATTAATAAAACCTCTAAAAAATCATCTGTATGAATTTCTGACAAATGTATGAAGTTTTACTTTAGGATTTCAGTGCTCTTAGGCGTGTCCTGTATGACAAGGCACAGTACATAATAATAAACCACTCCTCATCCACTAATAGATCTTCACGTGCTTGGTTTCCACAGCGACAGCTCGAAAGGTGTTGATAAACATGTAACGTGAGAAGAGGACATACAGCCGACGAAACCACAGAAGCTGGGAGCGGTGACGCAGCATGGCTTCCTGATTCCAGAAGAGAGAGAATGTGCAAGAAAGGACAGAGAAGAATGAACGAGAACAATCTGGGATGGTGAAAGTTCTTCAAACTGCCTCAACACTCTTGAAGGAGAATATAAACTGTTCAGCTCAATTTTGTGTACATTTATATTGGATTAATTGTCAATCAAGAGAGAGATCAATTATTCTCCCAGCCACAGATGGTAATGACATCTTTCAAGATTAGGGCCTGCTCCAAATATACTTTTACTCCAGACAACAGGGTTTAGGCTCTGATAGTTTTAATAATGATACATTTCTACAACCTGCATTCTGCATGAAAGCCATGGGTCCCTGAGAAAAAAAGAAGTCTGTGTACTGTGGTGACCCACACCCGTGGTCCGAATGTTACCATCATGGGTTTGTGGTGATCGCTGCAGCCCAATGTGTCAAGTGTGTTTCCACATAAAACCATCTGATGTGTCTAGAAATCCACAGTTATAAATCTATGGGTCAAATCTAAATGTAAAATTTCAAAACCAGTTACAACAAAGGTAATATTGACCAACAGCAAGAAAAAAAGTAAAACGTAAGTTTAATTTCACATTAACATTAATATTTGTTTTAATAATTGTGACACACCTTAAATTGTATTGTTCTAGAAGCTTATAATTGCTGTCTTAGTATTTTATAAAGACATGCAATATCCTTATGTAGCAACAGTAGCTAGGTGACTAGTAATGGCACCACTATTTTTTCAACTTGCTAAACTTTGCATGAGTGAGTGTGATTCTCATGAGGTGCTTTGCATCTACAAAAAAACAGGTTTCTGTTTTCTGTTTCAAGAAAATCCTCCAGGCATCAGGACCAACGGGTTATTCATTATCTAGAACAGACTGATGCAGGGAGATTGTTATTCACATTGTACAAGACACAGTACTCATACAGATGGTGGTGTATAGCAGCAGGTTGTGTTAAGGATTTGACTCAAGTGCTCTAGCAGTACACACATGTACACTCACCAGGGCTAAACATAAAACCATTTGTAATGCTCTGTACCACTGCCAGACTCCGGTCAACAAGGCCAGATCAGGCTTTAACAGCCTCAACACGGCAAAGACGTAACTCACAGAGAGCTGGACAGAGCATATAGCCCAGGACGCTGCATAGAATTAATTGTATCAAAGGCAAAGTAGATGCAGTAGTTGTTATCTGTGTCTGCAGACACAATATATAATGTCCTTCGAGAATCAGATTAGATTAGAAATGTGATTTGACCAGGGGTGCACAAATGTAATATTTTAATATTTTCATATAGATGAAAGATTACCTCACAGTGAAGTTATAAAGTGTGTTTCAGCCTGGGATCTTTGAGTATGAGAACAATACATTGTGAAGGATTAATTCCATAGGACGTTTATGTTCAGAACTGTGCTAGCTATTAGAAGTATATAATGTACTCCATACAGTCTCTCCAACATGTGTGAGTGCCCTTTGATACAGAGGTCAGATCCTGCTTAAAAAGGGATTAAAGGAAGGATTTAAAAGCTTATTTGATTGCTCACCTTTGCTCTTGTGTATTCCTCCATGCCACTGACACAGCAGAATGAGGAAGGTAACAGCCAGCTGATTGGCAGCTCTAAGATGGAGAGGTACTTCCTTAATAGGCTGATGGTGTGGAGAGTGAGGATCTGGCAACCTGTAAAATAGATTGGGCAAAGGACATAATTTGGGGAGTTAATGGACCTCCAGATAATACCATTTACATTCTGTAACCCATAAACTGCTGTGTCATTAACCATCCCTCTTTACCCTGCACTTTACTGAAATATGGGGCCACCCCAAGACAAAGTTCATATAATCCATCAATAATGTTTGAATTTAGGAGATCAGAGATTAATACTTATATGAATGAAAAACTCTACCAATTCTGACTAATGGCCCAGAGTAAAAGCCCTACTGAAATGCTGTAATAACTGCACTAATAATAACAGCTGATATATTATTCAGTAGAAAGAGTGAGCCTCCAAGACAAATGCAATCTTTGTTTGAGGTAAGATGATTACAGATGCCAAGCATAAGCCCCCTCCTGGCCCCCACTTTTCTCTACTCAGCCAGTTTCCCAGTGCAGAGTGGAAAGGTTCAGGGTGTAAAAATTTTAATAGTGTTTCCCACATCGACACAGTTTGCATGGGACACTTACAAATCATGCCCAGCACAGTTCCTATTCATGTCTGAATTACACACACAGATAGAAACAGAAGCTCTAAGGAAGCTCATGAGTCTGAACAAGTGCAGAAAGGCAGAACACATATCATAACCGTTCAACCCTGCAGTGGAATAGAGCCCAAAGATAGCTTGTAGTTTACACAAAAGACAGTAAACATAAGGCTAAGGAGCAAACTGTGTTTTGATATAAATATTTTTAGACACTAATATAAATGCTAATATTTTAGGTTTTTATCCTTAGAATACAAAAATGTGGATTGTGGCCTGTTAAACTGGTATTGGAATATGTACAATACTTATTTTCTTTCTAATGGTCTCTTTATATAACAACAATAGCCTTAGCCATAAAACGTTTTTGGTTAAATCATGAGGACACATCTTTCACGCCGCCTACTGGCCACTAAATTTGAAATCCAGAAAAGGGCTCAGGTAGAATTAAGAAAGACTCAGTGCTGCCCCCTCGGTCTTTTTGTATTGGGAAATATTTTGCTTTCATTTCAAGACTGAGTGCTATGCATGAGAACCTACGATAGGTGGCGCCATTGATTTAGACAATGTTTAAAAATGATATCGGTGTACTTTAATGCATCGTGGTCAAACTGAGGGAGAAAGCTTACCTTCTGGAATTCTCCCTACAGAGGCCAGATGGCTGGGGACGAAGGAAAAAAAAATGAAACTGTTAGTTGGAACGACTGGAAACACAAGCATTAAAAACAGACCACCTTCAATTTGGAGACATGCTCTTGAGCATTTAATGTCTCTTAAACCCTGCTCAAATATAGTTGCCACACAAAATGGAATCCGAGTATTGTACCTGATGTTTCATGATGAGGTTTTGGACGTAAATGTATTTTTTAAACGACTTCTATGGCAGAGAGTTACACACAGAGAGTTATAAGGCAACACAGTCATATTTCTTTGGTTTATTACTATTTTCCATTAACGTCACTAAACCTGAAGATGTGTAGATTTACTGGAGTGCATTAAATGGCTATATTTGTGTTTTTTAGACATCACAACACCTAGTTTCCATCAGCCTTGTAAAGAAATCTTTCTCTCCCAAAACTCTAAAGGAGTCTTAATCATAAGAAGTTATTTGAGCCGAAATGTTCAAAAGTGAAGGGTATCCCTCTTCTAAAAGATTTAAGATCCTTTTGTATTGAGAGAGCGTGCATTCACTCTGTATTCAACACAAAGTGGGTTACAATTTAAGATGGGTGAAGACATTTTAAGCACATATTTAGATGTGGAGCCAAAAATAGAAGTCCCCTTCAGATGTATGAACTCTCTTTCCCTTCCTGACACACATACACAACTGAAAGTCTGGGCTTTTCTCAGATTAGAGAGAGTCCTAAATCCACTCCTGCTTCCTGGAAATCTCACTATTGCCCTGGTCTGGCTTTCAGCACCGCCACCTGTGCAGAGCAGAGTTCAAAACTCTCTCACAACCTCTCTCCAAGTCTATTTCTCCACTTTCATTCCCCTTCCTTCTCTTATACCTCCCTCTGTCACCTGCTGTCTTTCTCATGGTCTCATCCCCTTTTCTCACTTCCCCATCTCTCCCTAATTTCCTTCTCCTTTTGCCAGTCTCTTTTTTCTTTCTTTCTCTCTCTCTCTTTTCCCCACTCCATCTGTCCCTATATTCTCTCTCTGCTGTCTTTCTCCTTGTCTAGTTTTTCTTTCCTAGCTCTTTCTCCATTTTTCTTTTCTCTTCCTGCCCCCCCCCTCTTTCTCTTACTCAATTTTTCTACTTACATTTCCTCCTTCTCTACCTCCCTCTCTTGTTTTTCTCCCCCCACCCCTGGTTGACCAAACTCGAGGTCAGATCTGACCCACCAGATGCTGTCTCTTTGTAATCACACACATTTTATGCGGCACAGCTTGGGCATCGACACGCGGCTTTTGGATGGACGTTACTTGGAGAACCACAGCATGGAATGACTGCTATTAACTTTAATCACAGCTCATTAACTGCTACAGACGTGGCAACCCTCCTTTAATTCAGGAGAAGGAAAAAACACATTTCTAGCGTTCCTTTCATCTCTCTCTCTCTCTCAGCTCACTCCACAGCACACTTCTACTCTGTTATTGGCAACAGTCCAACTAGGAGAGAGGTTAAAACCATAGAACAGTGGCAACTGGAGCACTACAGGCTCATGGGAAATGTAGTCCTTGGAATTGTAACATTTAACAATCCAGCATGTGTTTAAGATGAAATCAAGTTTGGAATCAATATTTTTAATAATCTAAAACAAAATTAGGTGGTTCTACAGTTTGAAACCATTTGGAAAGTGCTGTTCAAAGGTATGTAACGATTTTTAAAGCAAAAATAAGTCAACACATACTCCACAAACATCAGTAGTTTGAGTTCAGAATGATTCTTAAATCATGGAGGAACCTGTGCACCATCAATAGTGTCTTAATAAAATGAAAAGGGAATTCCATTTAATTTTCCAGATTTCTATGTAATTACAGGTTTAATATGCCTTAAGGAGTTAGTTATTCAGTGGTGTGTTGTGAAATGCTTTTGTTCTTGAGAAACATAGTGTCAGATTTAATCACATTGCAGGTGATATGAACCAGACGTCTGAAACCTTTAATTCCTTTGAAAATTTCATCACTGAAAGTTTTATTATATTATCGGAAAAAGTAAATGGTTACTAACACATTGCTTGGTGTCAGAGACAGTGCTATAGCGTTATAGATAAGGTTAGCATGTGCACATTTGGGAATATGTTTTCTTTATAGACATCAAGACTTCTAGTTTCTGTCACCACCACCATAAATACTCAGTACATTCCTCTAAAATAAATAGTTTAAAATCAACACAATGAATTTGTAAATGATTCAGAAATTTTGAACAATCAGTGGATTCAATTCCCCTTTAAGAACAGTTTGAAATAATAAAATGAAACATATCAAGGACAATTTGCTGCTAATCCTGCTAAAACCCAATCAACATTTATAAAACAGTCATTTAAAAAAATTATTTACTTTTATGTTCCAATACATTTTCATAAACAGCTATTTCTCAATCTAATCCTGGCTGCCAAAATATATTTCACTTCATCCTGATTTGCAGGTCAGGGGAGAGAATTGTTGAGTGTAGGGAGGTGAAAAACTTGAGAACATGCAGATGGCTCCATATTATCACTTCTCCAAATGGCTGTAATAACGAGAGGGCCTGGATGAAACTGAGCACTCTGCTGGCTCCGTTCACGACCAAGCATTGCTCAATAACCAAACACAAAATTCGTCCAGCTCGCAATTCGTCCAGAGAGTATCACTGCAAACCTTAGTCTGTTTTTTTTTTATCTGTGTTTGTAATTCCAGAGAAGTGACCTGTGCCTTTGGCCACTGTTGCCTTATCTTAATGGACTTCACTGGTGATCTGAACTTTGGTAACCTTGTACAGAAGGCAAGAGAGGGTTGAGGATATGTTTATATAGAGAAGATAACAATTTGTTTAAAGTGATATATTAAAGTGGAAATATTGAATCTACACAGATTTATTTTTATATCTAGGGTAATCAAGGAGTCTGAAATTGACTTTTTAATTACTAGGCTAATGTATCTAAGATATAATGGAAGATTATCCAGTATATTGTTAAAATATATGTGGACACCTCATCATCAGACCTATATGAGCTGCTTGAGCATCCCATTTCAAAACTATGGACAATGATATAGAATTTATAGCAATGTGCATGGCCGAAGCACCTGAACTCAATAATTAGGAAGGGTGTCGACATACTTTGGTTATACAGTGTACCTATATATGAGTACAGACAAAATTCATGCTTCAAGATGGCTGCTTTTGTCAATTTTCATACATTACAAAAACAGAAACCAAAATCTATATAAGCTATCGAGCTTGCTGGGTTTTGACAGTTGTGTGTATGTGTGTGTGTCTGTGTTGTAGTCTACATAGTTCTACCTGGATGTTTATAAGCTTCCATGATTTGTTAGTTAAATTAGGCTAGTATCTCCACTGCAAAACTAAAGAACCAAGCTTGGGATAGCAAAAACCTTCTGGCTAATTGACTACATTTTTGGTGAGGGTAAAGGTTGTTGAGTGAGATACTGCTTCAAAAGCTACGCACTTTTAAAAACATTCTGTCTGCTCATGATGAATTATGCAGTTGCTGGAAAAACAACCGCAGCTGTCTGGTCAGAGACTAAGGCTTTGGTCATCCCATTTCGGTTCTCTCTCTCACTCTCTTTTTCCCTTTCTCTCTCCCTGATGACATGATTTAGTGAAGTTGTCTGATGGCACTGTGTTTGCATGTGGCTTTGGATTATCTCTAAACTATGCGGTATAAGGAATTATGCAAATTGCAGCAATCTTGAGTTGGAAGGTTGATGCTGTGTGTGTGTGTGTGTGTGTGTGTGAGTAAATGGTGGGAGCTGTGTGTGGTGTATATGATTTAGTATGATTTTGTCTTGAAGCTATTTAGATGTCAAGTGTGTATGTTTGTCCATAGATTATGTTTATTGCACTGTATGTCCGTGGTATGTTTGTTCTTTTTGGACATGTGAGGAAGTCTTGTGCACTACAGACAAGCACACATGTTTGCAGAGCTTCACAGACACTGAGTTTGGCTTTAAAGTCTCTTGATAAGCTTGAGAAACAAACTTCACTCAATCCCTCACACTGTGTTTGTGTCCAGCATGACTATGGAATCAAAAACAAAGCTGAAAATCCTCTTCAAAAATTCCAAAAATATAATCCGAAACTGCAGAAAAAACATCTCATCACTGTCAGACCCAAACCTTGAATTTGTTGTATCTACTGCAGCTTTCCTCTTTGCTGCAAGTCAAATGGCACTTTTCCACTGCGTGGCCTACTTGGCTCTGCTGTTTTGCTTTTCCATCCAGGCAAATCCGATATCTGGTACTGGTAGTTTTATAGTACTTGCTCGCGTGAAGTACCAAGCAAGCCGAGGTTCGAACGCTTCTTGGATCAGTGGCTGATGACACCAGCTACATTTCGCCAGAGGATTTGTAGTAGTGAAAAATGACCAGGGATCAGGGCTGAAAAGCACATTGAGTCAAATAGGTACCATGCAGTGGAAAAGCACCAACAATGTCATGATGAATGGTCCGACAGCAATGGCCCAAATTTACTTAGAAGAAAATGAAAGTAAATGACCAATTAAGTGAAAATCAAGTTTTTAGTTTTGTTAACGTGGTATTGTTTATATGCTTGAAGATGTATCAGGAGCAAAACAGGATGTCAACATCATGGATGAGCATTTCCGATTTGGAAGTCTAGTGCCTCATAATTATAAATTCCGACAGGGAATCTGTGTTTTGTACATCCTAAGGAACCAGTCCCATCAACTTAAGAGGCAAGTGGCAAAGAAGGAAGTGAAGATACAAGTGTGGCCCCCTTGCATACTGAAAAGATAAAGGAAAACTATGTAAGATAAGGGTTTTTTTGGCCCCTGAAGCTCCCCCTAGTATAAATCATTGTTACAACACTGTTCTAAAATCAATGGAGAAGAGGTGGTTTCCTGCCCTCCTCCAAAGTTTACATGGTGTAGTTTCTGCAGAGCTGAGCCTTGAGTATAAATGACAGCTGGTTTCCTTTCTCTCTATTACAGGGCAATGAATGCTCAGAATGACTTTGAAGATATAATTTAAAGGTAAAAATATTACGTAGTGGGCGGCACGGTGGAGCAGCAGGTAGTGTCGCAGTCACACAGCTCCAGGGGCCTAGAGGTTGTGGGTTCGATTCCCACTCCGGGTGACTGTCTGTGAGGAGTTGGTGAGTTCTCCCCGTGTCCGCGTGAGTTTCCTCCGGGTGCTCCGGTTTCCTCCCACAGTCCAAAAACACACGTTGGTAAGTGGATTGGCGAATCAAAAGTGTCCATAGTTGTGAGTGTGTGAGTGAATGTGTGTGTGTGTCTGTGTTGCCCTGTGAAGGACTGGCGCCCCCTCCAGGGTGTATTCCCGCCTTGTGCCTAAAGATTCCAGGTAGGCTCTGGACCCACTGCGACCCTGAACTGGATAAGCAGTTACAGATAATGAATGAATGAATGAATATTACGTAGTGTTCCTTTAAGGTCGAATGAGTGAAAGGGTACCTGAGAGCTTTGTAGATGGCGATGTGATTGGCATGTCCACTAACTCCTCCCTCGTCAAACGTGAGCACCTATATGAACATAAATATGAGGCATGAAAACAAGTGGCTAAACCTATTTCCAAACATTCAAGCTTGATGTTATACAGCAATGACAGCTTAATGTAGTACAGTGGGTATTACTGTGAATTTATGGTTTTCACTAGAACAGTGGTTCCTAAACTAGGAGTTGAAAGGTTGCATGGGGTTGCTTGACTTACAAATAAATATAATTTTATTAAACAAATTACTGGACCTTGACCCTTTCAAATAATAGGGGAAGATTTTGCCTAAATATTAGTGATGAAGGATGTAAGGAATAAAGGGTCTTTGTTTCAATTGCCTTGACTGTCAGTAAATTATTGGGGCGGGGTCACATTGGAAAACTGCAGTCTCCTTCAACATTCATGGCTGGGGAGATCCTGAGCAAGGCACCTAACGCCAACTGCTCCCAGGTCTCTGAGATGGCTGCAAACTGGTCCTTGGATGTATGTGCTCACTCTCCCTAATGCACAAATGTTCACTCCTATAGATGGGTTAAATGGAAGGCAGAATATAAGCAAATTTTCAACTAAACGTTTCCAAGCCAAAGTAAATATTAATGCTACAACACAAGCTGACAGAGAAATCATGTACATCCAGCTTGGTGGCAGCAGCTTGGGGAAGGCAGGTTTCAGCATGAAGTAAGTTTGACCAATATTAATGATGTCAGATTTGACCCCAATGCCATCCAAAACATTTGGAATGAAATTAAACTCTGCCAGTAATCCAGGACTGCTCACTTGAGAATGCCACTCAAAATATGTTTTAATAAGTAAGTAACCTTCTTCTGACACAAGGGGTTTTAAGTATATTTGGTTACCTCTTTATGTTTTATATTTGAATAACCAATACCCAGTATTGACTCTGAGTGAAGCTGAATAAAAGATCTGAGAAAATTACAAAAGCTTCCTACATAAAACCAATTAGAAATCACTGGCCTTTGAGGTAGAGCATACAACACAATATCATACTTCACACAGAAGCAGACAAATATACATTAACTGCTAGAGCAAACTGAATGGCATTTCTCAGACAATAACTGATTTAAAGGTCTTTTATCTGTCTGCATTTCTGTTCTCGTGATCGACAGGTGTGGGGCGGGTTGGACGTTAACGTTCTGAAGACACAGCACTTTAGACAGGTGTGGGTTTGGCAGGGAGGCAGACATTTCTGAATATTTTTTTCCATGCTTTACACCAGCCAGTTGGGAAAACCCCTCTATACCAGACGTTGAGATACCACTGGGCCATCCTCCTGTGCTCTCGGGACAGAGTGGTTTCTCTGGTCTGCTGTACAGGGAGAGAAAGCAGACAGAATACCATAATTTGGTTGAAATGTCAGAGGCTGCCAAAGCAAACAGGACAAGTGAAGTGGCTTCTGCAGAGTTAAGGGACATGAGGTGGGTCTAAACTCTGACATGAAGTCAGAAATCCATAAACACACACACACGCACATGCATAGTGGTGCTGAGCAAAGGGAGTATATGAGAACAACCAATGTACACATTTGCACATGCTCTCATGGACTCTAGCCAGACATTTTTTAAACATGGGCCAAGAACTTGCTGTATTGTGTCTATTATGTCTACACGTATAACTCTCATTATTATTTTATTCAGTGGTGAACTGTGGTCATATATTTCTTACTGTAGGCTGCAGTTTTACAATTAATATTATACCAATTAACAATGGCACAGATTATTAGATTATTAGATCCAGATCCTAAAAAGTTCACTTGGAGAAAATAATACTCATTTGATTTCTTCTGAATGACTCAAGATTGTAATCCTGCAACCCTTTAAGGACACTGCCCACAATACTTTCATATGGGGTGGGCGTAAATATCATTTCACGTTTATTATTTTCATGGGAATTGATTTGCCGTTCACAATAATTACATTGACTTATCATACAACATATGGACATTTACTCAGTAATTTTTGCTGACCTCTATATTGCCCACTGGGTTTACTTGCGTGTTTGTTACATAAAAGTCAGATATTTTTGCCACTCGCTCTGTTCTGTTTTTTGGTTTCTTCTGTTCTCTGTATTCTATTGTTAATATGGGGATTTATTTTTAAAAATTTATTATTTTTATTTCTTTAGTGTATTTAAAAATGTTTATATATTTCAATTCAAATGTCTAAACATTCTTAATAACTACATTTTTGTTATAAGTTCATTGGTGTTAAAGGGGTGTAATTGCATTATTATGCAATGATATCTTCATTAAACTTTCTCAGAAAGAAATGTATGGTACAGGTACATTATTGGTCACTAAAGGGAAAAAGAGTGTAAATGTAACTTTAAAAGGTACAACAGCGGATTTTAAGTCCAGTTGCCTAAAGGTTCATTATAGTTCTCTTCTCCAGAAGGAGAGGTGATTATTTGTAAGATTACATTACAGATGTGTGAAAAATAAAAGAAAATAATAAAAGTCCTGGAGATGAAACCGGGTGTATGAAAGAGCAATGTACAAATATAATAGAATAAGATGCAATTATGTTCCCTAAAGGGCGGCACGATGGCACAGCAGGTAGTGTCTCTGTCACAGTTCCAGGGACCTGGAGATTATGGGTTCGAGTCCCGCTCCAGGTGACTGTCTGTGAAGAGTTTGGTGTGTTCTCCCTGTGTCCGCATGTGTTTCCTCCGGGTGCTCCGGTTTCCTCCCATAGTCCAAAAACACACGTTGGTAGGTGGATTGGCGACTCAAAAAGTGTCCGTAGGTGTGAGTGAATGTGTGAGTGTGTGTCGCCCTGTGAAGGACTGGAGCCCCCTCCAGGGTGCATTCCCGCCTTGCGCCCAATGATTCCAGGTAGGCTCTGGACTCACCGTGACCCTGAACTGGATAAGGGTTACAGACAATGAATGAATGAATGAATGAATGAATATGTTCCCTAAAAGGTACTAAATATGTTCCCTTGAGGATTTTTCTGACAACGGCATAAATAGCCTTAAACTGATAATAATATTGTTTATTTCAGGGACAATATATCAACCAGACAAACAGCTATTGTTACAGACCTAATAAATGATAGGGTTTTATTTTTTCAGTGCTTTGAAAAGTTGTAGCAAATAAAATGCTGAAGTACCAAGAGGGATGTGTTGTCTAACGATGCTGTGTTCGTGGCAGTTTGAAAAGATGACAGATGGCTTCAAATCTGGGGGCACGTGGACTAACAGTGAGTAACTTAGTGACATGAAATCTGCATGTAAGGTTATACTTTAATATTAGAGCTCTTCACCAAACTGCAGGAATTAAATAAGCAGGAGAAATAATGGCCTGACTCGCCCGTACTGAATACTTTCGGCAGATTCGCCATGGTTAAGGCTACGGTTTATGCAACCTTAGTCATTAAATGTTTCTTTGGAGAGGGAGCGTGGCCCAGCAGGATGGGCGGGACAGCATTTGGCGGAGGAGAAGTTGCGTGTTTATACACACTGAGGGAAACATCAAACTGGAGCTGTTTCGCAACAGCACTCGCTCTTTCACTGCCTGTTTGTTTGCTGTTGTTTGTTTATGCAAGTCTTCCGTACTTGGATTTTATTGAAAATTTAATGGCCTGTAGGCTTGGGGGTGGAGAGAGAGAGAGAGAGAGAGAGAGAGAGAGAGAGAACAAGAGACAGAAGAGGAGAATGAGAAAAGAGTGAAAGAGAAGAGGGGAGAAGAAGACAGAAAGAGAAAGAGAAACAGAGAGAGAGAACAGGAGAAAGAGAAAATTCCATTTGTGAAATTTCCTGGAACTCTTCAGTGGGTCTGATAAAATCTCAGGGTTTCTCTGGCCAACAGTGGCCCCGGGGAGCCGCGCTTGGTCTGCTGTAACTGGGGCCAGGAGCATTGTGGGATATTAATGCATGTGTAATTAGGGATAAATACAGAGGGTGGATGACATGTTGTGCTCTGTGGATTAAGCAGAGCAGCTTTAAGTGAACACAAGCCCCGTCTGTCCATGTGAAATTCTGACCCAGCCACAGCAAGAAGCCGAAGGGAGGTGGAGCTGTTGCTTTGAAACTAGGAATTTGCCATTTTAATGAATGTGCAAAGACATGACCTACTTTTGAGACTTAAATACTGAATCACGGACATGACAATGGACACTGGTGTCTTAGAAAGTTGTCTCTAGCATGACAGAATGCAGTTACATTATTTATCCAATTTCTCCCCAGTCCAGTTATCACCAAATCCAGCAAACATCTAGGACACCCTCAGTCATACGATTCTTAAAGGGGACATACTCTACCATATTTCCAAAGTGAACACAGTTCTGGGGTCTTAATAGCACTTTTGTGACATGCTTTGTTCAATATACCACAAGGATCCAACACCACAGTTGTGTTCTCCCCCTGTTTAAACAACAATGTTCAGAACAACCAGTTTCAGAGCCTGTTCCTTTAAAAGAGAAGAACACTAACTCCACATCACTGCCCAAATGAGGCATCACTGAGGTTGGAATGGGATGAAATTCTTATTCCCTGGAAGAGCTATATAAGAGGAATTCTACTGTGTCGCAATTGTCCTACCCACACTCCGCCCACAAGCACAATTTTTCTTCGTCCGCTCATAGCTACTGTTGCAAGATGATTTTGCACGGATGAAATCCATTAATCTAAGGGTAACAATTGTGGAGCAGAACTCAAACAGAGAAATTTAACGTGCATATTGTTGTAGTTATTTTGTTTACAGAATAAAAAAGTTTGCATAAGCATTTGTAGGCTTGTTTTAGCCAGATACATTATTTGCCCATTAGTGTTTTGTAGTGTTGTTTAATAAAAATGTTCTATAATGTTCTCACCAAGTTTATGGAATGAGTTCTGATGTGTTTGAGTATCAGTGAGGAGGTCAGTGCTGTGCTCCACTCGGCCTTTGGATCATCTGGCAAATCTCTGAAGAGGGAAAGAGAGAAAAAAAACACTAAGTATTCTTTGTTATAGCCAGAATGTTCATTCAAATTGGCTCAAAATAATAATAATCTTTCAAACAAATAATAAAAAGTACAGTAACACATTGAAATTAGATAGATAGATTTTTTCTTGTACAGCTCTTGTTACTCTTGTTTTTTTCTTCTATAATTTTTTTGTACCTCCTTTTGAAGACATAAGTTTCCAATCAACAACATGTTGACCTACAGTCTCATGCAAAACACAGAACACCCCACATCAATGTTTTGGCAATTTTGTTTTTGAATCGTAAAGTCAACTTTGAGCATGATTTTGAGGGCACTACAATTTCCCAAAAGGCACCTTTAATTTATAGTAAACATATCGCACCACATGAGCTGAAGCTGGATCAGAATGCATTGAGTTTCTATGTCACTAAACAATGAAGAGTGGAAGTGTCTTAATTCACTTTTGTTTCTAGTGTTACTTAAGGAACAAAATAGTGCCTCACTAAAAATCATGATGTTGATATGGGATTAGGGAGCCATTTCGATCGCAGCCATAATTACTTTACAAACAATGCTAAATTTCTACTTTTGGGTGTACTGGGTTTAACCCTAACACATTTTTCATGCTTATAAGATCATTGGTGCTTTTCAGTGAACCTGCATTTACACCAGTTTTAGTGGAATCGAGGATATGTCACAGAATACGTCACCAACAGAGGGCATTGCACAGTGGCAGTAAACAGTAGTGAGAAGATGGCGGAGCGAATAGACTACCTGCGAGCATTTGTGTTGTTGTTACAGACGTTTGTTTTTCACTAAAACGCAAACATGGATTGACTTTTGGCGATAAGCAGACGTAGAAGACTACACTGCACGCTCTTTGCTCCGGTACAACTAGAAACACCCACAGATATCATCACAGTTCATGCTGAAAAAACCTAATATTCTTGGGTTCCTGCTGCGAACAAACTTTTCAGGTTCCGGAACCTAGTTTTGTTGGTGGAAGTGCGCCAAACGGTGCCTGTTCTATGTGGAAAACATTATGGGTGTCAGGTCCAAGCATTCCTAGATGAACAGTTTCCTGGAAAGTGGATTGGTCGTCGTCGTGGGCCAGTGGAATGGCCCCCAAAGTCTCCCGATCTGACCCCCTTAGACTTTTATCTTTGGGGTCATCTGAAGGCAATTGTCTATGCTGTGAAGATACAAGATGTGCAGCACCTAAAACTATGGATACTGTAAGCCTGTGCTAGCATTTCTCCTGCAGTGTTGCTATCAGTGTGTGAAGAGTGGGAGAAGAGGGTTGCATTGACAATCCAACAAAATGGGCAGCACTTTGAACACATTTTATAAGTGTTAAGAAACTTGTAAATAACCCATGAAAATACAAAGTTACGTTAAAACCAAGCACACCGTTGTTTTTCTTGTGAAATTCCCAGTACGTTTGATGTGTCACATGACCCTCTTCCCATTGAAAAAACAAAAGTTGGATCGAAAATGGCCAACTTCAAAATGGCCACCATGGTCACCACCCATCTTGAAAAGTTCCCCTCCCTCCCATATACTAATGTGCCACCAACCATTCCCATTTTATTAATGTGTATCCATATAAATGGCCCACCCAGTAGTTCCTCCTCCATAATTTTCCAGAGTGTGAGGGTGTGACTGACAGTGTGGATCACTGTAACTGTATGTTGTACCATGTTTATTCCACATTGTAGAAACCAACATTTTTAAACATACTCACATTGTGGGGATAAGCTGTTCCCCAGAAAACAATTAATTACATTTTAAGGTGAAGACCTGTTTAAGGTAAGGGTATTGGTCACTGTTAACATTAGGGTTAGACTCTTTGTAGTTATGTTTAAGGTTTAGTCAAGTCTCCAGGAAATTAATGAAATTCCTAATGTAATGTCCCCACAATTCACATAAACATGGCAGAGTGTGTGGTGATTTAGTGCTGCTGTCACACTCAGTGCAGCTGGAGCACAGCCTACAGGCCCTCTCTCTGAAGTCTGGGGTCAAAGGTCACCTGGGCCTTTGGCTCCCATTCATTTGAAAGTACAGCCCAGGGAAACGCAGAGCATCTCTCGCTCTCTCTCTCTCACACACACATACAGAGCAAGAAAGCGCTTTCTTTCATCCGGACTTGGCCCAGCCAGCAATGTATTGGAGGTCAGTGAACCCCAGCCTCAGCAGTCTATCTTTCACACCACCCCTCTATTTTTTTTCTCTCTCTCTCTCTCTTTCCGTCTTCCCCACCCACTCTTTCTTCTATCTCTGCCTTTTCCTTCTTTCTATCTCTCTTTTCTCCCTGTTTACATACTAATTCCATTCTATCTCACACTTCAATTACTTCCAAAACCTCTCTGCTATCTTTTCTGACCTTCCATCTTATTTCTGTCTCTTCCTTTTCTCTCTTTTGTCCTCAATGTATTTTCTTCCTGTCTCTCTTTCTCTCGTTATTCACATGTTTTTTTGGTATTTCTCCCCAAGGACACCATGCATGAGAGAGAGAGAGAGAGAGAGAGAGAGAGAGAGCGAGCATGAGAGAGAGAGAGAGAGAGAGAGAGAGAGAGAGAGAGAGCGAGCATGAGAGAGAGAGAGAGAGAGAGAGAGAGAGCGAGCATGAGAGAGAGAGTGAGAGAGAGCGCAAGAGAGAGACAGAGAGAGGCATCCAGGCATGTAGAGTGTTTCAGACACGCCGAGGTCACTGCAGTTCATGCTGAAATCAAAGTGCTGAGGGCGTCATTACACACAGAGCGAGCAGGGCAGCGGCGGCTTAACTATTTCCACCCTGCAGCTACCAGTGCCATTCCTCCATAGTCCAGACACTCATTCAAACGGCTTTTATATGCCACTCTCTGCCACCTTAAATGAACATACCAGCCAGAAAACATCATCTAGCTGTGGGAAAAATAAAAAAATAAAATAAAATCACGCAATAACTAACATATCTGTTGCGTGCAACTACAGTAAGAAACCCGTATCTGATCCTGTCTTGTCTGTGCTGTTTGAAGTCAAATTTCTCTTCATTTTCTACATAATTCAAACCATCTAAAGTGGCTCGGTATCAAAGGGTTCATTACAGAGAAACTGTCCAATTCTCTACAGTGGTCATGATATTAACTAGTGGTTTTTTTGGCCGGCCAAAATGACCAGAAAAAAAAATCACAAGCCTAGGTTTTTTTTTTTTTTTTTTTTTTTAATTTAATACTAAAGTAGTGCCAAATCTGTTAAAGAAAAAAGAAAAATATTTGCCATAGTGTAACCCTCCACCAGGAACCGGTTTAATAAAATGTTATTTTCTGGGTATATCATTATCTCGAAAATATTATAAAACCATGTAGCATATTTTTCTGTGATTTCAAAGGCATTCAACTTCTCAGACATCTGCTGCCATCACCACCTCTGTGAACTTCACTGACTTCAAGTTCCAGTAGAAGGAAGCCTTTCACATCAAACCAGTCTGAGCTAAATTTTTACATGTAAATGATTTAATGAGTCAGAAATTTAGAAATCTCAATGTAATGACCCACAGAATGAAACTTAAAATCCAACAAATGGACGATAATTCATCACAGACCTTATTCCAGCACATATTAATGTAAAAATTCAGATGAGTGTTATGTTAATATCAGAGTATCTGAATCTCCTTACTGAGTGCACAATTACCACTTTCAGCTCAAGGTACTGGAGAGCTGAGTCTGTGTGTGTTTTATATTATCATGGTATAGTTGTAGGATATGGCACATTTAAAGCAGCGTGAGGCTGGAGAGGAAAACTGTATTCTTAAATGTGTCAAAAACAGCCTGCAGCAACAAAGCAGCTCAAGGTCAGAGGAGTAAGACCAAAAACATGAAAGGTGTGGGGTAAAAGGAACAGGGAAGATACAAACAGAACAAAATATAGATTAAAAACAAAAGTGCAGGAAACATACACAGAAAAGAGAGGGTGAGGGAGAGAGATATAAATCAAACAAACAGAAACCCAAAAAGCAAGAAAGAGGTTTAATTAAAAGGAGAAAAAGGCAGTCAGATGAGATAAGAGCTATGATCTATGAGCTAAGTGCGAAAATTAATTAACAATAAGCAAGAACAAAATTTAGGGAAATAGACTTAAAAAGAGAGACAAACAAACACAGAGGGACAGAGCGAGGGAAATGGTGTGATGAGGGTGACAATGAGGAAGAGCAAAATAAAAGAAGAGAAAGAGAGAGAGAGAGAGGAGGGTGAATGAAGCCCCCCCTCTCTGTCCGCGTCCTCTTTTCATCCCCTTGCGAGGGGCCGGACAGTGGTGGCTGCTCTGGCTTGTGATGGATCTGGCCACAAATCAAGCGCTTGCCAGGGTCACTGGGGTTAGCTGGGATCCACAAAGGGGGGAGATTCAGGGTGGGGGGCTGGACAATGATAAGGTGTTCAGTAGCTAAAGGTGAGGGGTGATTCCTTTTAGGGGCAGTTTAGCATGGGGGGTATAATGGGGAAGATGTGGACGGAAGGAGGGAGGGAGAGAAATTGAGAAAAAGACAGTAATCAAAAGAGAAAATAATGCAGCTACAAAGCTAATGTGGCTAGCAAGTAATGGGTGTCTATAGTTATTTATCAGCTTTGTGCATCCTATCTAGCTGTTATGTCAAATATTTAGTTATGTTTTTGATAGAAAGGAACAGAATCTTTATTGGTACTGACTGATAATTAGTGACATACGTACATTTATGGCGTTTGACGCAACATACCAGTTTTAACCATGTAATGGAGGTAGATTAATTCAGTCTTGCCCAAGGACACTTTCTGAAATATCACGGTGTTACTGCTCAAGCTGGGAATCAAACCTAACTCTATAAACGCTACATGATCGGGGCAAAAACACTGGGAAGGAAATATGAGATTTTGATAGAAGGGAAAGAGAAGGGAAGAGTGAGAGGTTTGATGTGAGGTCATGGTTTTTTAACATGCAAATGCTTCTTCAAAAACCGGTTTTGGTGTGCTCAGAATCCTGTGTTAATACAGCCATTCGTGCTCTACATTCTGGAGACTTATATTTCGTCCTGTGTTAGATGCATTACGGCTAATTCCGTAGATTTATAGTCAAGGTGAAGACAGTAGAAAGAGAAGAAATTTTGATAGGGCTCCATTTCACTGCAGTGTCTGTGGTGGAGTTTGTTGTTTCCGACGTCCTGAATTGTAGGTTTTCAAATCGATATTTTGGATCTGATGGGTTTGTTATCTCAAACCTTTTAAGGAGCTTTTGAGCTGGAGGACTGGCAGGGAAGAGAGAGAGAGAGAGAGAGAGAGAGAGAGAGAGAGAGAGAGAGAGAAACAAAACAAAAGACACATGATCTACCTGACCTTTCTCAAGCTGGATAGAGTGTTGGCTTCGCTATGGCAACAGTTCTAAATGGCCCAGAGTAACCTTTCCCTCGCTTTCTCTCCCTCCTCCCTCTCCTTCTCTCTCTCTCTCTCTCTCTCTCTCTCTCTTTCTCCTGCCCTTGCATGTGGATGTGTAATTGCTTGCAGGCATGTGAATGTCGTGGTTGAACTTTGGCCTACTGGAGAAGTGTGTGTGTGTGTGTGTGTGTGTCTGTAGGTGGGAAGGGAGGGGGCTTTCACCAACAGCACTTGTTTTGTCTGGTGACATGGGGCTGAGGCCCTCCTGTCTGTACTGCTGCACGGTGCATGGTGGGATATCTAACCTGGTGATCCACTGTTAACTCTTCGTGCACACGGTACAGCACACACAGCAGAGCGCAGTATAACCCTTAAAAAAAACAGATCAGGGCTTCTGCAAGAGTAGGTGCAGGCCATGGTTCATTTACAGGTAAAGTAGCTCTTCTGTTTAATGGAAATTACCTTGCAAATGTTTTTCTTTAAAGAAATGTTAAACAAAATTTCTACCACAAATTTTTTACCACAAAGATCAAACACCTCAGCAGTGTTCACCCCATGCCTGTTCCTTTAAATGAGAACGAGCCACTGTTCATCCCATGCATCAGCACACAGCAAGTTTTGTTTGGTTCCCATTCTTGTCCATACATCTTTTCCATTTTTCTTAACTACATTTATTTCTCACAGCGCATTCCATCAGTATAACTGTTTTTTAATCGAATTTGTAATCATTTAATCATTGCGCTGTGATTGGAGAGACTCAGAAGACGGGCCAGTACAATACAGAAGTTTTCCTTTCGGCAAAGTAAGCTCAGCAAAATCTGAACCAACTTTTTTAAGCCCATGTTTTCTGACATGTACAGCCCATGAATACTGGTTGGTAGGCTCCATGCACACAAATAATTTCATAATATGAGTCTTTTAAAAATTCTTTTTCATTGCTGCTCAGAACACTTTTCATGAAGATTGAATTTGATAGTTTGGGAACTGTACCTGTTACAACAACACTGGACAGCACAATGAACATGTTAGAGTACATTATCTGTCTAGAACTCTCTCCTATCCACTTCTGAAAAGTACAGTTTCTGCAGTGCTGAGTCTGGAGCAGCAATTACAGAGGCTGTATTCTCCCTATTACAGGCCAGTGAAGCATAATGATTCTGAAACTGTAAGTTTAATGTAAAATTACTACCTAGTGTTCCTTTAATACCCTTCTATATCATATACTGTTACACATAAACAAGATTGAGATTATTCAACAATTCACCGTGGGTTAAAACATGTACGTGATTTTCACCGTGGGTTAAAACATGTACGTGATTATCTTTTGATAAATAAAGCTTTCATTCTGTTAGTTAGGTATTAAGTAAGTTCCAGTGCAAAACTAAATACAGGGGGTCCTCGACTGACGACGTTGATCCGTTCCAACGTCGCGTCGTAAACCGATTTTCGGTGTAACTCGGAACATGCGTACATACTGCACGTAAATAACATACTGTAAGCACTTATCCTATCCTAACACCTATCCCGTGTATTCTCCCGTCGCGCACACCAAACACGAAGTTCGAGTTACGACGTTTACGACGCAAAACCACTTGAGTCGAAACAAGGCTTTATACAGTAAATGGGAGATGTGTCGTAACCACGAAACCACGTATCCCGAGGACCTCCTGTAAGCAAAGTGTCACACATACAACAAAACTATGACAAAACTATTCTGCTAATATTAATCCAAACTAAGTTAAATAAGAAAATTTAAAAAAATATGTCTGTACTTTTGCATAAAGCTCACACCAAAATGCAGATGTAAATCTCTGTAGAGGTTGTTTTGACTTATTTTCCCTTTGGAAATCAGCAAAAGTTTGACAAGGGCTTCCTGATACCTTTGTGTACAACTGTATTCTACCTGAGTACATGCTAAGGGAAAGAAAGGCTGTTTAAATACGTTATTACCCAAAAAACTATCAGTTTAGGATCCATATAGTTTAAGGACATTCCACAATGAGGAAAACAGTAGCTCTGGAAGCTAAAACGTGCCTGTTCTTTGGCTCATTTGTCCACAGAGGAAGTCAAACAGCCTCATTCGCTAACACACAAAGCTGCAGCTAAAACAGTTCTGTACTTTAAAACCCTCGCCACATTATAATTTAAAAGCTTCCCACATTTAACATACCGAACATTGCTTAAGGACAGAGGGAGAAACAAGAGAAAATTCTTGGCATGGGTGAGCGAGCGTGGTTGCTGAACGTTTCTCTCCTGGAACAGACAGAAGTTCCCTCAAATGTTTTAGATGGTGGTGGGGTATTAGGGAGAAAAAAGATATAGGGAGAGGGAGAGAGAGAGAGAGAGAGAGAGAGAGAGAGAGAGAGAGAGAGAGAGAGATAGTTTATCTTGTTTTCTCGTGACAACCTCTTGGCAGGGAGTGTGTTTCCCGTGCCGTCTGGTGATTGCATTAGCTGAGCGCTTCTCTTGACCCCAGCCTCCAGTGCTAGATTCAGCCCCTGACTTACAGCCAATAAATCAGACAGGATTTATTTTCTTTCTAGAATCGATTTATAATTAAACACAGAGGAAGGGAGTAAGAGGAGTGTAAAACACAGTCCACTAATGGCTTATGCTGTCCTTGTTTTTGTTGCCAGTGTGTCATTGATGGCAGAACTTTGGACAATTCTGTTTCAATATGTCTTCCAATGTAATTGTCGTATTAACTGGTGCACCATTCAACAACTCATCCAGCTGTCCTCCTGCCTCCCAGCTCATGTCGTAATTAAGTTGGCGACATAATTCTTGTAATGTAATATTCATAATATTGAGAGTATACCGGACTAGGATGTTTGTATCGCCACATGAATCAAATCATGATCCTAGTGTGTCATTACATTTTGACCAGTAAAAGTCATTTTTACAAGCAACATTTCAGGGAGGTATTAGAAATAAAATGTTCCAATAAATACATACATACAGTTAGAGACAAGATTTTAGAAATTTATATCACAATATACTTCTTATTCAACACAATTCAGATATCAATATTAACTATAAAATTGCCACAGAAAAACTGCAAAGGACTGAAAGCTACATGACATCACCGTCAAACAACGCCTCTTGGCACCATCAATATTAATATTTTTAAACTAACTTTAAAATTAAGTGCAGTGAACTGATGGCAGAGCCCTGTAATGAACAACAGTCAGTGACAGATGCTGTAAATACTATATACTGAAATACTGAAAATGTGTATAAAAAGCATATCATTGTTACTGAAACATTTTATATTGCGATGTATACTGATATTGAATTATTGTCCAGCCCTAGTTAAAAGGTGAGCGAATGTCAGAAAGAGAGGGAAATGATGAAATATATAAATTTAGAACCAGAACTGGAGAGGGAGAGGGAGAGATACAGAATGACCGAGAGAGACAGAATGAGAGAGAGACAGAAAGAGAGAAACAAAAGAGATATGTGTATGGAGGTGATCTTGGTGTGTGCAGCAGGATCAGTGGAGCATACTCAGGTGTGCGGTTATCAGAAGAGATTTCCTAGCGTTCATTGCACAGCAGAGGCTGTGGTACATGAGGGGGAGGGTATTGACAGAGAGACATGTGACCTGAGATAACAGCAAAAGTATGGTCTGACCATATGTATACATGCTTTGTGTGTGTGTGTGTGTGTGTGTGTGTGTGTGTGTGTGTGTCTGTCTGTTTATATTCCCTGAGGGTAAAGAATACAGAACGGTTGCAATGTGGACTCATCCTGCTACTGATCCGTTGGACAACCTCTGTTGAACCAGCTCTGAGCCTGAATGACCCTGATTGGATTTACATACACACAAACCTCCACGGAAGATTACAGCGGGCAGCAGTTGCTTAGGTCATGCTGCGTTACCCACCACCCTGACCTTTCTGAGACCTTTACTGTACAGCGTGTGTGTGTGTACGCGGGCCAGTGATATGTAAGAGCAAGGTCCTTACAGAATTATACTGTGTGTACTCAGTGGACATTTTGTCAACACCCCCGAGCAGTTATTTTCATTCATACAAGACAAGGCTCCTATCTATTTGAATGAGGATAGACCTTACAACCTAAAGCTTGAAGAAACAATAATGGATCAAATAATATTCTGCGGTCTTTACACAAGATGTTGAAACATTGTTGTGAGCATTAGTAAGATATGCCACAGAGGTTTGATGATTAGTTCTGGGCATACTATAACTCACCCTCAAGGTACTAGATAAAATGACATCACTCCAGAGAATGCAGTTCCACTGCTTCACAGCTCACTTCTAGGGATCTGATATTTAGCACTGGAATGGTGACCTTAAACTCACATGTGGCTGCTCCAGAGTATCATATTCTACTGGCAAAATGTACATGCAATTGCATGGCAGCATTAGGGGTGGGTACGCCTAAAGTGTCTGAACTTTTAGCTGAGCACAAAATAGGAAAACACATCACTTTGATCAAGATTGGAGTATGTGAAGGGCTCTGGGTGATGCCAAAAGCTTGCCCAGAGTCTTCAGCAATCTGGACGTTGGCAGACAAGCATGGAGAAAGATAAAGAGCTTTGTGTGTGTGTGTGAGTGAACCTAAGCAGCCTGAGAGTAGGGACAAGGGGAAAGGGAAGTGATTGCAAAGATTAAGAAGTGAGCTCATGGGTATGAACTGAAAACACTGGAGGGGGCAGAGACACATAGGGGGAGGGGTGAGAGAGTGAGAGGTAGATAGGGAGGGAGGGAGAGAGGGAGAGAGAGGCCAGACTAAACAAGATCTGATCAAAGTTCAGTCGCTGGATTGGTCATTATCTGAAGATAAAACAGAAAGCTCTCTGAGGGCATGTGAGGACATAACAAAACATTAAGCTGCTCCAGTGTAGATAAAGAAATATGTTATAACAATAATAATGATAACAATTATAATAGGCCCACATAGTTTTTGGCACAGATCTGCATACACTTTTGACTGGTTTGATAAATAATTTAACTCAAGGTTTAATGATTCAAGGTATAACTGAAACTACAGAACTTTCTTTCTATTTGTGATTCTGTGACTTCTCAATACCCAGAAGAACTGTAGGAATTCCATATAGACTCACTTAGCGAAACGGAGTGAGAAGTTAGATGAGCTCTGTGGCAGCTGACCTTGAGCTGCTGCTGTGTTTGAGAGCGCCAAGGGCCGTGTCTGGAGGAAGCTGAGCTCTTTTTAGGGCCTGGTGTGTATTACACCGGGGCCATGATTCTCCTGGGGAACTCGCACTGCTGTTGTTAGATGTGGGGTGGGGTTTGGCTGATGGAAAAACAGCTCCAGAAATGTCTCTCCCATGACAGAGCACATTTGTTGAGAACATGGAGCATGTTCAACTCACAGTTTGAATTCTCCACCTCCACACATTAGCTTGCTTAACGATACTAAAGGAGACTCCCTTCGACTCGGCCCACAACCAGAACACATGGAGAGAATCCAGCCTTTTCTCTCTGGATACCAATTCTGGACTCTGATATCAGCTGATACTATACCAGTGCTCTATCAAGGCATGAATGATATAGAGCAGAAAAGTTCTGCAACAAAAAAGGCAGGCAAAGGTTCCATGGAGGTTGATATAAGAATTAAAGGTAATTGGCACAATTGTGGGGAACTGCTATTCTCTTGTTTGCTTACATTCAGAAGTTCTGCATCTTTTAAGGTGGAATAGTATGTCTGAGGGGGAAGAAGACTGTTGTTTGTACATGGCTTAAGTTTAACTTGTCTCTAAGCTTTTGTTCACTGTTTGAATTACCACAGAAACTCATATAACTTAAGTTGCTTCGTTTTGTCGAATTCGGTCCGTGTTTATTTTCATGCAGTTAGGTCCCTCCTGAAATTAGACTCAGTTTCATCACTAGAAAAAATGAGTCAATATTATCCACCTTTGGAGCAGGTATAGAGCAATGTTCATGCTTTTCGATGTTTGGGCATATATTTGTTGCCTTAATTTTTATATTGTCTTGTCCCAATTTCTATGTGCTAGTAACACTGGTAAAGGCAATATATTCAGTCAGTATAACAACGTCTTGTTAGGATATGCAAACAGCAGAAATGGTAAAAAAGGGCCATTTCTTGAAGAAATTGCAGGACTTCTTTCAATAACGTGGGAGGCCAGAGAATCAAATTGGCTGTTTCGGACATGGTGGTCTGGAGATCTGCTTGTAGCAGGAGCTGATGAACTGCCCTCTGCCATGAATTCTGAAGCCACGCTCCTCACATCCCACAGGGTGAGGGCTGAGAAACCTTTTTTTATTTGGATCTCACCACAAATTTTGGGTAATGGTTAAAGCAGTTGCTCCCGAAGGACACTTGTAATATGGGAATGACTGTGCTTAGCGTATACCTGATACTCAGGCACTTAATGGAGTGTTAGGTTTTGCCAGCGGATTTTGAAGAGACAGCAGAGAAGATTATAATCGCAACTGCAAGACTTGTGTGAGTGTGCACACACACTCACACAGCTGTTTTATATAAACGCCACCATAGCACATTGCTTGGCTGGATGTCAGGTGATATTCTTAGAACATCTGACTTTGATCAGAAAAGGATCCAGTGATAACTGAGGACTGCAAATTGAGATGTCTCCTACTTTAAGTCACAGATTAAGAGAAAGAGAAATGATGCAGGATGATACAAACAAACCTGATTATTTACAAGCCTGTATGTCTAAATACAATTAGGGTAATTTGGTGGTTCACACTGGTCTAAATAAATGCTAAGCTATCCAGCACTGATATATAACCAAAAGGCTATTTCCTGTTATAGTCTGGGTTAATCCAGGCAATCATCTTGCCCTTGGCGGTATGGAAAAGTGGGGAAAGGGCTGTACTTACTCATCTGGTGCAGTGAATCTATTTGCCCAAGGGTGGCTACCCTGGGGTTCAAATATCTTATTGTATAAAAAATGTACATATGTCACACCTGATACTGGGTGCTATGGAAGGCTCCTTTCAGATGTTTTAACATAGCCCACCTACATCATTGGAGGACTTCTTTTAAAAGCGTAGTTCAAGATTGTAATCAAAAAAAGCTCTCCAGTCTGTTTGCATACTCAAAACAGGTCTACTGTGTTTACGAACTCCAGTGTCTGTAAATTAGTAGTCTCAGCCACAGACATTCCTTCCACAAGTTGACGATCATTGTCAGGATTCTGCCAGTTGCATTCTGATTAGCTCTCTGTACATCAGTGTATACGTACTTCCGTGTATCATTTTGGACTTGCTCTTATTAGTCTGACATCAATCATAAAGACTGCCTCCTTCTGCACGTCATGCCAAAATAGCAGACTTGTGATTGGTCCTTTTGTGTGTCAGTCAAATTTCTTTTCCTAAAGACTCTCCCTGTCTGTAAATGAGTACAAAAACAAACTCTCTGTTTGGTTTGCTAAGCTTTCTCTCTCTCTCTCTGATTATGGCAGAGGCATCTGGTGTTTTTAGACAAAGGAGAAAAGCACAAAAATATATTAGGATTGCTCTAATATTGACCTATTTTTGCTGTTTCTGATCACTTAAGCTGTAGATGTTTCCAAACTCTGAAGATGGCTAACTGCATTAGCAAAAGTGCTAAAAAATTAAACCACTCCTGTTACAAATGACATTCTGTGGTAATTAGTGGTAAAGAATGAATAAAAACTTACAGACAAGTTAAACGTCATCCACATACAAACATTCACATTGTTTTTTCCCCTCAAACACACTGTTGCACCTTAAAAAAAAAAACAAAAAAAAAAACACAGCGCTTAGAACTTTGTTTCCCCCAATCTTAGACATTCCATTTAAGACCAAATTTGGCCGACCATTTTTCAATTATTTCTCACACAAAGCGAGTCAGGCTAATCTCAAACTCTAAACCCTAGGAGGTTAAGAAAGCTGACACGCTCATCAAAATCACAACCACTGTAAAATCAGCCAAGACCGTAATCAGCTCCAAAACTCGATCTGCAATCAGCCTGTTTATTACTTTCTTCTTGGCCAAAGTTAGTTGTAAACACATAATGTCAAAAAGGTAAGCTGGGTAATTTGGCTTGACGGATATGAATCTCAACTTTCTACAGAATTCTTGACTTATTTCATTAACTGTAGGTTTCAATGAGCTTGAGTATAAAAATGGGGGAAAACTTATATAAGACTTAAATATAATGTGGGCCCAAGGGTGGATCTTGAAATCCACAGATCAGCACTGTTCCTCTGCAAAGCTTGGTAAATACAATCCTGACATTATTAAATCTGTGGCTGGTGATCTAGATATCTCTTTCAGCGTCTCAACATCTGAAACATGGCCAGACCCATTACATCATCTCTGTTCCTATCCATTTGCACGAACAAGGATTTGTCCGCTCATTCCTTCTAGAGACATTCACCATAGGCAGCTCAGAGGGAACAGAGAAGAAGCCATGACTAGCCTTGTGTTCTGAAGGTCAGAGAGACTCTAGGGTGTAATTTCTGGTTCAGTGAGATTATAGTGGATGAGGAAAGACAAATGATGACTCAGAAAAAAAAACAGTACCAGTGAAGGCCGCATGTCAGAGATGGAAAACTTAAAATTAGGCCCACGAATAAACATTGTGCAGATGTGGACTGGACACTGCTCTGAGGAAAAACACATTTACCACCAGCAGGTCGCCTGGGTAATCAGTTACACTGGCAAAAAGTGTTTCTTCACATAACATGGCCCTTGGTGATCTATTCTCCGGATGAGTCATGGAACTCCTAAGGCTGGCCTTGATTTCCAAACACTTTTGTGAACAAAGGTTTGGACAAAGTGGTCAAATTGCCTGTTTGGCTGAATCATAAAGTGCAAATAAGTTAATGTTCTTGCAAATTTTAGTCCACATTCTGTTCATTTGCTAAGTTTAATATATATATATATATATATATATATATATATATATATATATATATAAAATATAAATATAAAATATAAAATGAACTTTAAACTTTGCACAAAACAAGATAAGTATTGGGTGATACACCAAATATACAGTTACTGAGTGCTGCTTAAATACTGATATTTATTATGATGAGGAAAGCATATGGTTATTTTTATAACATTTACTATGATAACAATAAAATACTATCACTCAGCTGTTAACTCCACAGCCAATCACCAATCTATATTTCAGATGAAGCATTCTTATTAGCTCACTGATTCAACAACTTATTTTTCATTAATACTTAAATAATTTTTCAAAATATTTTACAAGTTCTATAATCAGCACTAACTCAGCTGCCTCAGATTATTTACTTCGTAAAATTGGATAAGGTTAAAACAGAGGACACATTTTACTAGGAGAAAATATCGAGCCCCCCTCTACTTGTTACATCATAAACCTGATCCAGAAACATTACTTCTGCCCTGAGAAGCTTTGTGCGTCCAGGCTGCTGGCCGTTTATCGCTCCAGTGACAGAAGGGCCCCCATACATCAGCTCAGTTGGACTGCAGCCCTGTTGTGGAGAGAATGGGCAGGCTTGATTTGTAGCCTGACCACTGTTTGCTCTCTCAGTAGTCGGGGGAGAGAGAGAGAAGGGGAGGGGTTCAGACCCAGCAGGACACGCCCTTAATGGCTGTGCTCGATAGGACCGAGGCCTCTGGGGTGGGCATGCAGGGTCTCGCTGTTTATTTACAGCAAAACAGAAGGAACCTACAACGCACCCACAAGGAGTAGATCTGCTTTTGTTGTCAGCATGGAAGGCTGACGGATGAAAAACCCCTTGATTTGCCGAATGGGACACTTCTGAGGCTCATGAGTTCTGTACTACACACTGAATTCCCAGGGTTTATTCCCCTTTTCAGTCCAGCAATATTCTGTCAATAGCTAAGTGTCTCATTTTACATATATTTTAAGTACATCAGAATTAGGGATGTGTTAATATAGAGTATAATATAATTACTTTGAAATACTTCATGTCTAAGACTATGGTTCAGAATCTAATCTCAAAATACCATTTATTTTGAACGCTGTAATATACATATTAGGGCAAAATTGTGGACATTTTGGTCAATATTGTACAGACTTAAGGATCCCAAAAGATTTCATAATTTATACAGTCAGTGGATGTATTTTTCTATTTTCAATTCGCATTTTGCACTTGTTTAGTTAATCAGTGCTTTACTGATTGGAACATTTCATGCAGGATTTTACACTCAAAACAGTATCTTGCTTGAAGTGCAATCTACAAAGCCTACATGCAGATTGGAAAATTAAAATTTTCTTAGACAGAAACATGTTTGGCTGTTCTTACTTGTTATCAATAATGGTGACTTGGTCGGCTGATATTCCCAAAACTTCACAGCTGTCAAGGAGCTCTTCTCTACGCTGGGCACCTTGATTGTAGTAATTTCCTACACATTACACAAGCATTGTTGGATAAATTAATAAAAAAAAAAACTTAATAGTTCAGTCCACATCTGTTGACTTTATTCTTTATTAATCCCAAAGATACTGGATGGTGCACAATCAACACAGAAAACACTGCTCCATAATCCAATACTGAGGGGCTATATACTACTCTAGTTGAGGGGTTATAGTTCGGCATTGGGCATGGTGACCTTGGGTTCATGTGCAGCTTCTCCAGAGCAACCCAGACTTTTGGCAATGCATCTTTAGGAGGATTATAAAAAGTGTGGGTCCACCTGAAATTTGTAAGCAATATGTACACAGCAGAAGCTGAATTCACATATTTTAATTGTAGGAACATTAAAAACTGATTTCCAGAAAAGTTGGAATATTTCTTTTAAACTGCAGTAAGAAATATTATTCTGTGATTTGGTTGTTGTTTTGCAGCTTTATGTACCTGATAAAAGACACAATGATCAGATTCCCAATGCTTTCACTGACCATGTTTCTTGTATTTTGAAAATATAAACAAATAAATTTTACGCCTGCAAAACACTCGAAAAATTACACTGGGATTGGACAAATTAAGAGTGAAACTTTTGACAGAAATTTGCTGCAATAATCAGGTGAACATAACAGGTGTAAAAGGAGCATCCACCAAAGGCTCAACATTGTACCAAAAGACTTTAGGGAATTGACAAAGAGTTCACAAAGTACATCTGAAATGCAGCCAACTCCTCTGGGTTCAAGCTAATCTCAGACGGTCGCAAAGAAACTACTAGTAGAAACTAGTGCTGTGGTCAGGAGTCTACGTTTCTCTGTGCCAAAAACAAAAGGAACTTTTTAACTTTTATCAGCGATACGGGGTAAAAAACCAACATATGCCAAGCTTTGGGGAGCATCAATGGCCAGTGTCTGTGTTCTTTATATATGTGTGAAGGTACAACTGATGCGGAGGCGAGATGTCAAGGTGATGTCTCCTCTTAGAAAGTCAATAGTAATTTCAGCAAGAGAATGACAGGCCTTAGTCTACAAGTGTTACAAGAGTGTAGCTTCAGACACAGACTAGGCTGTCTACGGTCCAGATCTGCCTCCTTTGGTGCATCATGAAATAGAGAATCAGTGGTGAATGAAAACCGCAACAACTTTTGCCATTTTTAATTATCCAATCACACCAACTTGTGATATATTCTCCATGTGCATGTTTACATTTTATGTTCATTTTTTTTTTATTTGAACATATTTTTCAGTACTTTTTGTTCTTGACTTATATATTATATAATGATCATATTGTTAATATTTAGTTTGCTACCTTTCTATCGATGTGTACCTATGCATCCATATGCTGCTCTAAACATTGTAAAATTCCTCGCTTGTGGATCTATTAAATGATCCTATCTTATTAAACCGTTTGATTACAATGAAAGGAAGGGTAACAGTGGTAAACGTGTGTGTGTCACATCAGTTGTTAGTGTGCCGCAGGCGTCAAATTCTAAATCTGTTTTGTGCTTTTCTCAAGTACAAAATACAAGCTCAAGCGAATGAACCAATCAACGAATCCTGTTTGTATTGCATTTTAAGAACAAAACACGGACGACACATCCACTTGATTACAATATCAATATAGATTTCTTTAAATGCAAATGCTTAGACCCTTGATAATCACTGGTTTAATGTGAAACTGAAGACGTACCTGAAGACATGCAAAGCAAACGTAAGGATGCGTTTGACTCAGAGAGTTTTAAAATTGAAGGCGCGAAAAACATGCACTCGTCGTCGGGATGCGCCGTTACAACAAGCGCTTTAACACCATTTTCCCCTACTGAACCCCAGAGAGAGTTTAAAGCTCTGTTAGTACGTAGAGAACGAAAAAGAGGTGTTTGTTTCAGTCTACGATATAAAACATTAACAGAAATAAAGTAACCCAGGAAACAGAAAGCAGCCGCACAGACCAAAACAAACATGTTTCTCAGAGAAGTCCGGGCGGAACGCCGTCATGGTACAATAAAGGTTCCTGCTGTACATCAAGGATTTCCTCTAAAACTGCTTACAGTGGGCAATATTGTAACATTAATATAAGCAGCTGTAAAGTATTGGCGCAGTGTTGACTTATAAGGCTATAAAACTTAAACAACGCTTGTCTTTTGAAAAACGGAACATCTCGGGTGTATTTCAATATGCTGTATGCTGCCTATTTAGTGAACTATATAGCTCAGGAATTTATGGCTTCTACACTCAAAATACTGCATTAAACATTTAAATACCTGGTTTAGAACTCATACTAAAATATAAATGTTTTCATATTTGGATATATGATAAACTGTGTCTAGTATAGGACTCTAATGTACAAGACAATAGAGCACTTGTTAGGGGGAAATTAGATTTTTAGGCACGCTCTTAAAGCATGTTTATGTGCATGTTTATATTTTTTGCACGCCGTAATTTTCAGATCCGTTAATGTTAACGTTCTTTAAAAATGTATTTCAGTGTCTGACTCGTGTATGCTTATTAATTATTCTACGCGTAATGTGACAGGAATAGCTTAAACGGTTTGGGTGTGGAAGGCAAGGATTCATATGAATGTGTCGTCCGAGAACGGAGAAAGGAATCGGCTCATTGAGATGAATAATTTTGCTAAACTTAAAGTGTGAATTTGTGGGGAGTTCTTACCACACTAGATCCAGTGGGCCATTATATGTTGCCCATATTTTAATGTCTCCCTCCCATAATTATATAGTTCACGTGTTTATAGTACTGGTTGATGTTTTAAAATCATTACAGATTTTATTGTTCCTTTTTTATTAATAAATTAAATTATGATACATATACAACTGTCGAATTATATTTGAGTTTTTAAGACAAGTCAAAATTCCCCAGAGGTTTTGCTGTAAATGGCAACTTGGAAAAACTTGAAGAAAAACTTTATGATGCATAAGGAATAAAAGAGAAAGAACATTATGTATCCTACATCTTTAAAACAGTTCTCCAATTACTATCTAGTAAAGTAAATTGTTATAAGCCAATACCCATAAGTATCTACAAATATATTAATAATAATAATAGTAATATTAATAATAATAATAATAAAAACAGACGTTTCGTTGCTGGGTTAAAAAAATTCTAAGGAAAAGGTGTTAAAATTTCTGCTTTCACAAAATGCCTGAATAAGCATTTTGAATACACCTTTCAGTGAAAATCGAGTGTTTAATCACGTTAACAAGTCATTTGGTGTTTATTATATGTGTTAAATGGGGTATCATATGGAATAAGGAGACAATGTCATGGAAAATAACTTCTAAATATGAAATACTGACTAAAATATATTATTGTTTCAGCGGATTAATCAATGACATGAACGGGACTAAGAGTCGACTCCTATGCTATGAATTGAATCGATTTATTTGACTCTCTGAAAAGAGCCAGAATGCCTATCGGTAGAGAGAGGGGGAACTTTTCACGTCACTGCGGTGTCCTAGCTGGTCCACACAAAACAAATGGCCAAACTATGTATTTCAGGGTCGAGTAGGGAGTAGGAGTGTTCGTAGTAGCTCAGAATAGGAGTTACGTTTGTGGGGACGCTTAAATCAGAAGCTTTGGGTTGAAAAATTCCCAGAGTAGGTGCAAAGCCATTGTAGTTGTTTTGGTGCTTCGAGGACAAATAGTGCGTTAGAGGTTGATGTGCAGCTCAGTGTCTGCAGCACGCACAGTCCGTCAGTTGCGCACAAAAACGCGCTTTAGTCTGATAAATTCACCTATGATACACTCTCCGAAGAGATATGCGGACATGAGGTGAGTTAAATTATTTTTCTAATGTTTTTCGGTCGCTGAGAATACCTTACAACCCGGCTTTTAAAGAACGTTTCTGGAGCGGCGGATTAATCTGAAGTTGTGAGGCGCAGTTAGCTTAGCTGGTCGAAGATGGCGACTCGGTCTGGAAAGCGAAGGTGAAGAAGTGAAGCTAGCGCAATTTAACGTTATTTTGTTGGTAATGTGACAAGCTTTAAATACTCTGACAAGGGGCTCTCATTCTCATTTTGGGTGTCTAAAATAACAGCTGCATTTTGAGCAGTTATGTGTTAGAACGCGCCTTATATGCGAGGCTGAAGTTGGCTTCCTATTCACCAGCTTCTTGTTCTAATTTTCAGTTCCACCTTAAAACGTATAGCAGTTACGTTCTCGGGTCTCGGCGCCAGAATGCAAGTGCTGCACAAGTTAAGGTGGAACGGACAACTGAAACAAGAAGCTAACCTCAGCTTCGTGCGTTAGCTTGTGGTACAGTAAGAAAGGTTTAGATAAATGTTAAGTCTCGAATAAACCTGCATAAATATCTGAACCCATTTTAGAAAATATATATATTTTAAATGTTTGTTCACTAGCAATCTCTTGAATAACTGTATAAAGGGGTTTGGTGTTTTTGGTAAAGACTCGGTAGCAATGTGTTCAAGGCTGTAGTCTTGAGGTCTTTTAAAGATATTCTAATGATTTTGCCAAACTTTAGATTGTGTATGTCATTTGGAGAACAGCTGCCATGTAGATTTTTCATTCAATAATTGAAAAAAGAAGAAATGGTATAATTTGCATTTATTCTTCAGGTAATTAGAATAATACACAATTCTGATGAGATTGTGACTTGTGGAATATCCAATATATATCTTATTGAAGTGAATGTTTTCAGGCAAAATGATTATTATTTTTTTTTATATACAACCTGTAAAGACAAGGGGATTATTTGAGGCATAATCTGTTAAATTCATTAAAACATGAATGCAAAACTAAGATGTAGACCTTTTTGATACTTTTTAAGAATAATTTTAAACATGTACTTAGGTTGTTGTAAAGGACAGCCATTTTTATTTCCTTTAATATACATATACTGCTTTACACCTTACATTTCATCAGCTGTCCGCAATTGTGCACTTTGAAATTCTACTGTTACACAATAGTATGTTTTCCTCTTTTTTTCTTTTTTTTGCCCCACTTCACCCTGTTTAATGGTGAATACCTCATAGAACCACCACAGAGCAGGTCTTCTGAGTGTCCTACTCAGCATTGCAGTGATACTGACATGGAGGTGATGTGTTAGTGTGTGTTAAGTTGTTAAGTACAGACCAGACACAGCAGTACTGCTGGAGTTTTTAACCCAACAGTGTCCCTGCTGCACTGAGAATCATTCACCAATCAAAAATATCCAGCAGTGTCCCGTGGGAAGCGTCCAGTGACCCTTTATGAAGGAGTAGAAGACGACCAACAAGGTAGGTGTCTAACTGAGTGGACTGTGAATAGGTTGTCTTTAAAATCTCCAGCAGCACTACTGTGTCTGGTCCACTTATGCCAGCCAAACACGCATTAATTCCTCACCACCACTTCAGTGTCACTGCAGCGCTAAAAATAATCCACTATCTGAATAATACCTGTTCTGTGTGGGTTCACACCCTTAAAGAACAGAGAGTAAGGGGACTAACAATGTATGTAGAGCAACAGGTTGACTCTAATCATTAATTTTATAACTATAAAGTTCACTTATATTTTAAAGATAAGCAGAGGAAAAGGTGCTGGAAAATTTGTGTGAATATTTTTTTTTCTTGTATAGACAAAGTATTTGTGAATATAAAATTACTTGCACACAAATGACACCCTATTCATAGAGTCATCTAATTTCTCACCTCAGTTTGGTTCTCTCAGTTTTAGCGTTCTGCCTTTTTAAATTTTCATTCATTTATTTATTTTAACATATTTCCTGCTTTCTGCAGAGATGTGACTAGATTTAAAAATTTTTGACCCTCTTCATTGAACTTGGCTTTGGAAGTGCAACTAAATATGTTTGTAGTCTTCTGTGTTGACAAAACCAGTACATGATTCGTTGAGACCCATTCAGAATAAGGGAGCTTCATACATGATAAAAAAATGGGAACATTGGCTTAATTTTTTCTATTACAGCATGTCTTTGATTTGTCCTTGCTGAAGCAGCCATGTCTAATCAAAAAGGGTGTTTTGGATCCATGTTCTGTGGCCTACATCTTATTTTTGATTCTTAAACTCAAAGCAGAATCTCATGTTTTGTAGTTTCTTTTGAACTACTTTGTGCTGTGTGTTAGAGCCCAGACTCATATATTTTTCTGTTATGTTGTAAATCATGTCATTCATTTGATATGAAATACAAAATTCTAGAGACATTTACCAAGTAAATATATTTCTTGGTGTTGCTGACTGGAACTAGCCGTCCAAAGGGTTCAAGCTAATGCTTCCAAAAGCTTCCTCACAGAAGCTGATGGATAAAATGTTTACTTGATCCCTGAGATATTAATATTGAGTTTATATATAATATAAAAACAGAAAAAAGCATGCAGAAAGCCAGAAGACAATATAGTTTAAAATGTTTGGCCTTGAATTTCATTATTTTCTTTTATTTTTTAAAAATTAGATGTTCAGTTCGTTTCTCACTCTGGGCATGTGCAGTGGCTGGAAGTATAAAGAGACAGGTAGTAGCTAGTACTAATGTTACTACTGTGGGTTATTTGTGAAATTTGCGGGTAGCTGTGTGTGTGGGTCTTGATGGGGGTGGGTATCTCCCCTTCTAAATATGAATTTCTACCCACTTTAAATATGGATTGTTTGAAATTTTTAACATTGACTTATCTCCATTTAATAAGTGGAGTAAGGCAAACACTAAATGATCTGCTTCTTTAAAATCTGAGGACTTACACTAGACACTAAAAATAGTAGCATAGTTTACAGCAAAGGATAGAGTATGTGGATTTCTGTTTTGTTTTAACCATGAATGATGATCTGTTGGGTTTAGGCATGTATGTGTAAAAAAAAAAAAATGTAGAGACAAAACTCATACATACATTGAATAAAGCAGATAGATCTGAGTGAACGTTTCCCAACGTAAATGTGATTATTTTTAATTTATTTGATTTCTCTTCTCATAAACTGCTCTTGATGTACACTGCATGCTAGTCTTGGTAGTCTCCCAAATGGGGAGTTGATAGCAAAAGAGCAAGTTCTTTGACCTGGGACATGTCCTTCTAGGTCTTACATATACATCCCTGACACCTCAATGCTATCTAAGCACCTGTTCTCTACAGCTGGCTATATAGCCTTCGTAAAATAGAGCCAGCCTTAGACCAGAACATGGGACATGTTAACATGTGTGTCTTCTGATGAAAATCCTTGTAGAAAGAGGAAGGGCTGGGTGAGGGCAACCACAGAACCCAAGCATAGCACAATTAATTTTTTAGATTTTTGTATGCTGAAACATGTGTTAGCTCGTACATTACTTTGTTTTGTGTTGTTTTCATTAATTAGAATATTTAAACAAACAATATATTAAGCAATATAAGTACCTAAGTGCCATTTAATATATTGTAGATAACAAAGAATATATTATTTTAAAAGGGCAGTGTTCATTATGCAATAAATGTTAGTTTAATCAATATTGGCTTTATAAAGTTTTGAGTAATTTAAGAAAAATTGACAAATTTATCGATTAGAAAAATAGATTACTTTTGCCTCTTTAACATAAACATTACATTTCAGAAGACATTTGCAGGTTCAGTAGCTTGGGTAGTAAATAAAATGTCTCTATTTGTATTGTAGACATTGTGGATCTTGTCAACATTTTTCAAATCTCACATCAGAATACTCCCATGGAAATTTTGTATATGTTTATAAATGTTAAAAAAAATGCCATTTGAAGGTGTGCATAAGTAAATGTCAGCATTGGCCAACAATTCCACATTTATAAATTTGGGGCACTTCACTAATCAGACTTAACCTTTTCAGTGCATTCTAACCAAATTAATCAACTCCTGGGTTTCCAGGACCAATAGCAAAGGCTTAGTGAACAACTCACTTTAAAAGATTTACACAGTTTCCTCTTCATGTAATTATTTTATATTTGAAGAAGCCTGTTTTTAAACATATTTTGTAGATTAAAGCTGACTTTCACCAGGAGGTAAAAATATTTCTATTTGATGTTGGCTGGTTTGATACCTGTGGGTTTAGATCAGCATTAAGAAATATATTTGAGTGCGGTTACTTTCCAGGAAAGAGTTTGTTCTGAGTATGCTTGGGTTTGTGTCATCAAAATATTACTTTATTCCCCAAATGTTTTCTTAAAGTTGTCTATTCAGGGTCAGTCCTAACCTGTCTTTTCAAACAGGTGTTAATTAAAGTAAATTATTTTGGCCATTCAGCTGTTAATTTATTGAATGGTTAGCTGCCTACTCCACTACATTGTGATGAATGTTGTAGGGAAAAATTAGCATGATGCAAACAATGTTAAAATGGACAGTACCTGTCTGCATTTATACAATCACAAATGGCAAATACACACTGTTTTTTTACTTTGCTTAAATTTTAATTTTAAAACTAAATCAGATCTTAAAACACACCACATTGATTCTTCTAAAATACAAGGCAAAATCTGGCTCTCATTGTCTTGCATTATTCATGAGCTCAAATATTGCTTGGTCACCAATCCCAGCTTTGGATAATCGGCACATTTCAAACTTTTTATTGCCAGTTGAGCATCTCATCTGTAATTTCTGAACTGAAATACTGCATCAGCTGAACCAGTCCTGCCTCAGACTGTGTTTAAGGGCTACAATGCCTATTTTTCACTGCATGTTGCCTTTAGTTTTTATAAGTGTTGCTTAATCTGCTGGCAGGGGGACAGTGGTAGTCTAACACAGGATGTATAATTATTGTGCTGTGTCTGCGGCCAGGCTGAGCAGGGAGCGTGCAGAAAAATCCTACAGGGGCAGGCTGCCACGTTGACTCAGTTTTGGAGGTTTCTGTCAACTTGACAATATTATGTCCTTTCCTCCTCTATCTTTGTATAAAAAGATTGTTGAGTTGATTACACTGTCAGTGTTATGTTGATCATTAGTTTTGTTGTCAGCGTGACATGACTTTAGAATTATTAAATTGCTAGCTATAATGTCAAGATTATATTGTTGGTCATAAAGTTGTTGGTTATCTGATGTATATGTACTTTCTTATTGTTACTGTTTAGAGGCAGAATGCAGTTGCAAACAATAAGTAATCAAGCACAAGAATTTTCCATTAGCTGTTTTTGAGACCTGGGTGGCCCTTTTTCCATCAGGCTCCTGGTACCAGACACTTTCTTTCATGCTTAAACTGATGAATAAGCTGATTTCTTATAAGCCAAATTTATTGTTTATGTTAATGGAAAGCAGAATACGGTTAACCTAGTCTCTGTGCCCCTAAAGTTCAATTTTCCAGTCCTTGCAGTCCTGGCACCACCACACAGCTTATGGTTTTAGCTGTCGCGTTTGGAGCTGTGCATGAGCTGAAATTCTGTAAGAGGCCCACAGGTGCTAGAGGACATTTACTGATTCTGTGCCCAGCAGACATTGGACACGCTCCTTGCCCTTTTGTACTGATCTGGGACCTGTTTTGCTTACTGTGCTTGCTAGATTCAGTAGATGTGGCGTCAGTAGAGTCATTAATAGATAAGCAGAAAAAAAAACTGGAATAACAAACATGAATTTCATCAGGGTTCACTTATGATGTGGACATAGATTTCAGCAAACATTTCCACTTGGGTTGGAGATGGTTCTAAATCAGACATGAAGTTTCTGATCAGGTTGTAGCCAGCATTCTTGGATTTTCAAGTGAGAGTGTGAAAGGCTAGGGTTTGGTGATGTTAAGTTTTTCTATTGTTTGCTAATCACTAGTAATGAGACACATTAAAACAATAAAAGACAACAATAAAATGGGAAAACATGAAGCACTGATATAGGAACTGTGGGCCAGTGCACTTATGCAACGTATTATGTGTTTATACCCATCAATATCAATGCACAAGTACGCAAAAATTCAGAAATATTGAAATCTGACTAATCGTACTGAGGTTGGAGAAATGTTATTTATGTGCACTTGTGCAGTAAAAGGAATAAAACAGCAATGCATCAACTAATTAATTTTCTTTCAAGTAGTAAACAATTTATTTTATTTTGTGTCATATTGCATTGCACTGCACTAAATCCAGTTAACCCGGCTTCTCTTTGCAACAAAAGACACAGTCAATTAGTGGTTTTTAATAAGTGGAATTCACATTACACTAAGAGAAAAGCATATAGTGATACATTTTCTTTATTGATGTTAAATTAAACGGCATATGCCCACTAGAGAGAGACTTTTGGCACTGCTACCATTCAGTAAAAGATGCTTATTAGCCTTTTCACTAGGTGAAATTTTGGAATAACTTTACCCCACCGACGGATAGAACTGATTACGTTGTTAATGAATGACACCAAATGTTTCACACATCCTCTGTGGTGTTAAAATTTTTGGGTGGTAATTTTTTAAAAGCACCAACTTTTCATACATGACCCTAGTCCACATTACAGTAAAATGTGCTGTTCAGATTTGTGGAGAGTGTCAAGTGCCATGGCATTTTTATTGGCTGTGAAATCATGTCCAAATTTTGCGACCGAAGAGGGGGGAAAAAACAGACGCCATTTTTGTAATTCCTCCCTGCAGTGGCGTCTAAATGACATCAGTGCAGCAGATGTTTTTGACAAATCCTCAGTTTTTGCAGGATGGAGGAGAGACACCCCACACCACCACCTCTGTTCCTTTCATGTGTTTCTCTTCACACTTCTCTTTCACTTTCTCACATTTTCTTTCTCTCTTTCCCTCCTTCAGTAACCTGCTCACAAGTTCTCTCATTCAGTCTCAGAATATGAGTTAGGCGCTGTAGCTTGTATTTCAGTCTCACAGCCTTCCTCTGTTAGGCAGGATATGAATGATTTGGTAATGGAGTTTGAGGTAAAGTGCAGGAGTAAATAGAAGGCTGCCTATAAGATGAATTTGACTAGTCTAGAAGGCATGTATGGACAAATGGATGAAAGGATTTGGAGGCGTAGATTATAGTGTAAGAGAATACTGCATCTTGGTTTGTTGTTTTGGAAACTGCCTGGAAAAGACCATGTTCAGAGCCTCTTGCTGAATCTGCAAAATCCAAGGCCACATTTAGCTTTGTCATAACAGCACAAAGACAGTTTCTTGATTTGAGCATGCAGTCAGAAATGGCGTAATATGATTGAGAAACCTCTGCATGAGTCCGAATCGTGTTCGCTGAGGTTTCAGTACTTTTCTTCCGTGCATGTAATAAACATATTTTGCAAGTATATACATGTAAAAGATGATTTTAGACTTTAATAAACATAATATTGCTCTAATTTAGCTGCTGAATCCTCAGTTAATGTTTTACGAAGACGGTTTTAATCTGTTATACCTCTCTTAAAATTGCAGAGAAGTGATAATAATTTAATATTATAAAAATGATCTCAATGGAAACCACGTTCTTTCAAACATAGATATTACAAAATGTTATGGTGTTCCAATGTGTTGCGAATGATATTTTGGCAGTACAAGAGAACAGAATAACATACCCATCGACAGCAGCATTTCTTCATTGTGAATCATGAACCTCTCAAAACCTGCATGGAAAAATGGGTGTGTTATGTAAGATAAGAGCCTACTGGTTAATGTGAGTGTGCTAATATCTCTCTGCTCATCTGTCTCTCCTCAGGTTCGTTACCAGTGGCGCTATGCTAGCGTTCAGTCCATAAGCGTGCCTCAGGCTCCAGGCCTTCAGCCTCCAGCAGCAGCAGCATGTCCAGCTCGGGCTTTCCCCAGAGTCAGGGGAGCTTCAGCAGCGAGCAGAGCCGCTACCCACCCCACTCAGTCCAGTACACCTTCAGCCCTGTACGCAATCCACAGGTGAGCCCTGCCAGTAATCAACAGTGATGTGTAGAAAAGTAATATTCTTCAGATTACAAGGCAAACCTGATAAGCAGAAACATAAAAATGAAACAAAAGTAGTTGAAGAATTACTGTACCACAGCTTCAGTGTACAACAAAATCCAAGGTCCCTGATATCCTCATCATCGTCATCACCCAAAGCAAAGATTTTTATTATTATTTGTTAGTTTATTTAAAGTAAGCTTCTAATTTCTTATCATAATAATGTAACTCTGGCTGAATTTAAGGCAGGATGTAAACTTAAAATAAAATGCTGAACAATAGAAAGCTTCCTACTCTCCTTTAAAAGTTACATAATGCAGATTCTGCAGTGCTGAGCCCATAGAAGCAATGACAGAGGCTCTATTCTCCCTTTTACAGTTCAGTGAAGCATCACGATGATTTTGAAGTTGTTATTTCCAGGTAAAAATATTGCGTAGTGTTCCGTTAATGAAAAAAAGGAAAAACCTATTCTGTTTTCAGACAATCAACTATTTGTGCTTTTCAAAATGAAAATGTGTTCAACAGGTAAAAAAAATAACAGAAGAATATTACAAGGCACACTTTTTGTCAAAATATGTATAGGCCTAATGCAATCACTTTAAAGAAAAGCACCTCTGCCTTTATCTTCCATCCATTATCTGTAACCGCTTATCCAATTTAGGGTCGCGGGGTGTCCAGAGCCTACCTGGAATCATCGGGCGCAAGGCGGGAATACACCCTGGAGGGGACGCCAGTCCTTCACAGGGCAACACAGACACACACACATTCACTCACACACTCACACCTACGGACACTTTCAAGTCGCCAATCCACCTGCAACGTGTGTTTTTGGACTGTGGGAGGAAACCGGAGCACCCGGAGGAAACCCACGCGGCCACGGGGAGAACACACCAACTCCTCACAGACAGTCACCCGGAGCGGGAATCGAACCCACAACCTCCAGGCCCCTGGAGTTGTGTGACTGCGACACTACCTGCTGCGCCACCGTGCCGCCCTGCCTTTATCTTGTAATCAATTAAAATAATTTTTTTATAAATTTATTTATTTACTTTTTTGGGCTGTTGATACTGTCTTTAAATTATCTATATCAAGCACCAGTCTGAGCATATGCTCCTAAACAGTACTGCATAAGCAAAACTACAATTCCTCAATGCCTACCAGAGGTAAAGGTTCGTAAACCCCACACAAAACACTTTCTTTTTGAAATAAAGGATTGAAACAAACTAATGCTGTATCCTGAAAAAGATTTGATTATAAAATGAAGACTTAAAAGTACATAAATATATAAAGAATGAACGGATTCTGATAAGCTAATGATAAGTTAATAAATAAAACCTATTTTCATGAGTTTTACTTCTCATATGAGTGTATCTGAATAAAGAAATTGTGTGCATTTTTTGTTCCTCAGTATGCTTATAAAAGAAAAACATTTTAAACTGTCCATTCTATTCCCAGAAACAATAAAAATGGCATTGCTTTGGAGGACCGTACACTGAGCAATCCTTATTGTTGCAGCAGTGGGCAATGATGAGGAACGCCCATGAATTCTCATCTTGCCAGATTCAAAAAGAGCTGCATTTTAAATATGGATTGTTTTTCAGTAAATGTTTGTTATTGAATTAGAGGGAATAAAGTCCAGAATTATAGGAAGATCCCTATTTTATTTTATTTTTTTATAGTTTCCCAATGAGGAAAATGCGTCAGTTTTTATTTTCGGTTGTTGTAATGCAAAAATTATTACCTTTAAATCTATGCTCCTGAGGAATAATACTCTACTATCAGATGTGGACAAAAAACCTGTGCCTTTGAGAAGGTGAAGAGCTGATTTTTGTTTCACAAAAATGCCGATGCCATTAAATATGTTATACAAGAGCTACTAACCCTAATCGTTATTATTTAAATCGTAAGTGATGACTGTCTTTGACAAATGTGTTCTCTGGTAATTTTCCATATTCTGCTTTTTTGTTTAGAGTGTTTTTATTGTTAGGAAGTGCATTTAAATTGAGAAATAAAGTAAAAGAGCAGGAGTAAATGGTCTGTTTCAAATGCACAATTGTCTGTCATTTAATATCCCCTGATATGCTTGTCATCTCTTTTTTTTCTGCATTTTTTTGTCCTGTCTCCCTGTTTGTTAGATGAAAGGAAGCCAGGAACATCAGTGCTTTAATACTCTAAATCAGTTTAGTTATTCCTGCTATGTAATTCTCGAGGCTACAGAAATGGACTCCAACAGAACCTTGTTAAACTCTCTCTCTCTCTCTCATGTTTACTCCTTGTTTGTGCGTGTTGTGAAAGGTTTTAAGGGGTGATTTTGAAGCATTGTTTGTAAAGAGTTTTGGAGTAATAGGGCTGAAGCTTATATCATGCCGCTCATTCCATTTTGCTTAGATTACTGACCTTGTCTCAGCTACACAAAAGTTGACAAATGGTTAACTCATTTTACAGCATTCCGTTTTAACCCAACTGTGAGGTATGATTAAACCCAGTGAGTGTTTATGAAAATGCGACAACTATGGCGATCAGCCAGTCAGAAGAGTTTCTGAGGAGAAACAAGAAATGGCCATCATATCAATACTAAAAAATAAACAAGTGCTGTACCTGTGATTGTTGTTAGCTGCAAACATTCAAGAAATGAAAAATGTGAAGATGATATGCAATTATGTCACTGTACAACAAAATGTGCCTTCTTCATTTAACCCATCTGTGGCAGTGAACACACACACACACACACACACACACACGCACACACGCACGCTAGTGGACTAGGGAGTAGTTGTGGATTCAGTGACTTGCTCAAGGGCTGTTTAGCCATGGATGTACCCGGCAGTCTTCCAGTCTTCCATTACTAGTAACTACTAGGGACATACCTATGTACCAAATGCATATTTTGAGTGGTGTGCCAAATCTGTATGAAGCACATTAGTAGTTTAGCGTTGCTGTCCATTAAGTTTTAAAAATGATTCACTGATACAAGAAAGAATATGTAGGTTTAAATCAGGTCCTTTCGAATTGGTCCTGCACTGCTCTTACCTCCTACAAAGATACTAAAGAGTCTAGGAAGCAGTGATGTAATACTGGCCATGTTTTAAGGTCAGATCTAGCATGCCCTCACTGTTGATGATCTTTTTATTTGGGAAAGGCAGTGACTGCTTCTGGGCATTGTGAAATTGTGTCTAGGTCAAGAGTCTTTAATAAGTCACCAAGATACTGACATGAACTCTGAAACCTTGATTTTTGATTATGAAAGTGGAGGAAAAATGGGTTATAGCTAACCTGTCTTTATTTTTAATAGTTAAATTTGATTTAACAATACAAGGTGTAATTTTTTTATTAATAAATGGGCAGACAGCAAAACAGTATTGCCATATTTTTAAGTTTGGAAGTATAATTTTATTGAGATAAGCTGATGTGTGGGTGTAGCCAACAGTTTTCATAGTAAGCTATGTTTTACTTTACTGAGAGAAAGAGAGAGACTTTGGCCTTTGTAATTTTTTTTTAACATGTATAAATAAGCATAAACTAAACAAATAAATAGGTTCTGTTAGGGATTTTCAGAGTATCTTACTTGAACCCTCACAGACACCAAGACAGGTCATATGAGACAGGTCAGATCAACAGGCTTAGCAACTTGAACGCTTGCCATGAAGGTCGTTTGCAGTTTATTTGCTAAATTTGATTACAGCGTTCTGAGAACGGTACTTCCACAGGAAGGCAGGGCTAGTGGACAGCCATCGTTTCAATACTTTGTGGTCTGATTTTTATTTATTTATTTATTTATTTTTTCTCCTCTCTTCTCTTTCTTTCTCCCCCCTCTGCATGATGACAGGGAAGTGGAAGAGGACTTCTTTTTAACTGTGAAAAATATCTCTTACGCCGAGGGGCTGTATGTTGTGTCACAGTTTTTAATGTCTCAATCCTGTAGCTTCTGAATGTGCATATTAGTATTATATAAAATGTATGTAATTCACATGTGATACTTTTATAACCTGATGCCCATATGCATCAGCTGAACTCTTTGTGGTTAATGCATTAGATAAACACTGAATAACAAGTTAAACCGAGGCCTACCGTTAATGCAAGCTAATTGGACGTAGTATTGTTTATTGCTGCTACTATTAATAATTTACTGTATGTATTATGGATGAACAAGTTGGGTGTAATGATTAACATTTTTAGGCATTAATGGGGAAACCCTTGGTATGGGTTTACTTTATTTTCACCTTGATGTAGCTGCCTCATTCTGTCTTGTTTTGCTTCATTGTTTTTTCATACAGCTAGTTCTTGAATAATAGCTGCTAAACTTGTTGTAATGGATACATTGAAGATTGTGATTACTGTTCATAATAGTAGCAGTAAGGAGGTTTGTGTGTGTGTTTGAGATGGCTCATTTATGATCTGTGTTTCAGAGAGTCACTATTGTCTAAAGCAGGTGTGTGTGTGTGTAGTTGTAGTCGGGTGTAGTGTGCGTGCTTGGCTGATATACACACTGCCTCAGGGTTTCAAAGTGAACTTCATTGACCTTCGGTGAGAGGTTGTTGTTGCTTGTGTGTGTGTCTGTGTGTCTCTCTCTCTCTCTCATGCACATTTGCCTACTGCATAATACTGTAATTTATGCGTGTGCGCTTATAAAACAGTATCATTAGTATAAAGTAGTATATGTAAAAGTATAAAAATAGTGTATTTATAAAAGAGTAACATAAATACTGATTAAACAATTCACTGTTCTGTGATTGTGCAATGTTTTTCCTTGAGAAATTCCAATATTTTTTTGCCAACAAAAAATTGTATTGGTTCACCCATTAACTGCAATAAACTGACTTAAGAATAATGAAAGGTAGATTATTACTTAAATTTGATTTTCCATTGCCAACTTACTGCAGAGCTGAATGAATTGTATAATTATTTTTTTGACTCCCTAGGTCTAGAGTGCTCTCATTCCTTTAGCACTCATTCAGGCCCTTATCCAGTAGGGCCCTTATGTTTTGGTTTTGAATATAGTCTGCTTTCTTTCTGATTGTGATCGTTGCCTTTTTTTTCCCCTGTGTGTGGGTGTGGTGATAGGAGTTAACCGTTTCAGAATACCGCAATACTCACCTTCAGGACCAGCAGCAACGTCGCAGGCCCTCACTGCTATCAGAATTCCACCCTGGGACTGAGAGGTATTGCGGGTACACACGCACACACTCAACCTTGCACTACCATGAATGAACAGTGTTTTTCATAGACTAACACTCCATGTTCTCTGAAGGCCTCCGGAGCGCAGACATGGCTATGAGCAGCAGTTTCACACACTGCCATCCCAGCCTGAACATGAGGCAGTGGAGGCCAAACGGCCCCGTGTTGAGGGCACGCCTGATCCCCACATGCCCCGCCCCCCACCTGCTGGCATTGTCCTGCCACTACCCCACACTGTGCAAGATGGCCTGAGAACCGCCGGAGAGGTCAAGAAGGTGATACACATTGCATAGTCATAGTTTATTATAATAAAATTATTTACATACTTTGTTGTGCATTTCCAGTATCCAGCTTTTGTGCTGCAACCAAAAAAAGTGACCCATGACTACAAATAAAGCTAGGATTAAACTACATGAGAAAGTTACTCTATATTTCAACCTTTCTCCAGGAGACCCAGTTTGGTATGAAAGTTGAAGCTTCGTCCCCAGGAGGCTTGCAGCCCTTGGGAGAGGAACAGGACACATCTCCTTCCAAGCTTTCTAAGGAGGAACTGATCCAGAGCATGGACCGGGTGGACAGAGAGATTGCAAAGGTTGAGCAGCAGATCTTCAAGCTCAAGAAGAAACAGGTAATCAGCCTGTGCTCCTATTTAAGCCTTTGGCTTGGCTGTAGATCTGAATGCTGCGGGTAAAATATAAAGCCCCTGTAACTGTAAAGCCCCCTTTACATATGTATTGTAATCCAGAAATAATCCGCAGTTTACTCAGTGGAGCTATATGTGGCCACATTTGTCCTGGACATTACCTGGACTTTATGCTTCTTGCGCTCTAGTAAAACCTTTGGGGAACATCAGAATGTGTTTGTCTGTTTGTGTGTGAGAGAGAGGGACTCCTCTCCTGCTGTGCACTATATGTGTGAACAACCATTCTAGGACATCTCCGGACTCAATATTCCGGAGATTTTGTGAAAGATGTATCATTTTTTTTTAATTTAAATTGTAATTAATCCTGTAAGGAAATATTATAGTTTTTTTTTCCCCACCTTAAAAAGCTATGCACATTTAGGCTGGTAGAATGATGAATGTAGGGTTCCAGAGCATAATGTTTTTAGATTAGAGTTGCCTTAATTTTAACGTTTTTTTTTAAAGCAATGCCAAATAATGCAACATATAATTAAAATAACAGCACTTGCAGTATTGCACTTATTGCAATTTGGATATGAATGTGATTAATCATCCAGCATTATTTGGAGGTGTTTGAGGACACCTGGCACCAATGAGGGTTCATCCCAGAGCGGCTTTACTGTCCCTACCCAACCCCAGAGCACCATGCTGGGTGACCTCCCTTGAAGAGATTACTTTTAGCACTTATAGTTGTGGGCAATGTAGTTCTCTCAGAAGAAGCTTATCGCGCCTCCCGGTCTCTGCCAGTTACTCCAGTATTGTATGAGGGCAAAGTTAATACTGAATCTCTTACGTTGTCATGAATGAGGTAAACACCACATAATACTTATTTTGTTTGGAATGTATTTTCCCATTGCAGTTATACTTAAAGGGAAAAAAATGTGTAATGTGTGAAGGTGTAATCATAGGGATGGTGGTTTGTTGGTTGAATGCGTTTGATATCCTATCATGAAAAATACTTACTCCTAAAACATTTTCTCTCTCGCACACAATCCTTTTTTTTATTGCTGCTATCTTGCTTTGGAATTCTGCCCTCATTAGGCTTGGAATGTCAATCCAGGGTTTGGCTGGAAAAGAGGGTGTTGTGTGGTTGTCCCCCCCCACCCTTTCTTTCCCTCCCTATGTTTGTCATGTAGGTTTTCCCTGGATCTTTCTCGCTGTTTTCCTCTCTCTACCACATGCATTTTATCTCTCTGATGCATGCTTCAACACGGATTCCTGCTTAGACTAGAACAGCTTTCCTTATCCAAATATGAACACACACAAGCTGATCAAGTCTGTGTGAGATTTCTTCTCATACTGAAGAGCACTCAAGCAGTGAGTACAAGAAGGAAAATCGGAAAATCGCCAAAGCACCAAAATTAAACTAGTTTAGATTAAACAGGACACCAGAGCATATTTTGCCAAAAGCTTTGATATACAAACTCGATAAAGACTTTCATAATGCTAGTAAGCTGTAGGACTGACCGATATACTATTCTTCTCTTTGTCTAGAATTCCCATTTTAATAATTTAATCACACAGGATTAGATGCAAAATATCCTATGCCAATCCATTAGAGCTACACATAGGGCCCACCACACTCTCTTCCTACCTGCAGCCACAAAATGTTCCTATACTTCAACGCTAAGGTTGCTGTATTGTTGGCCGTATATAATCTGTTCAGCAACATCTAGCAACATTTACCCACTAAGGTTGCTGTGGCTTTTTATGATCCGATCAGCAACCAGCTATCCTTAACAACTATAATTACTCATTGATCCCAGCCCATGAGTACCTCCTAAACCATCCACTGTATCACTAGCTCTTCACAGGGGTCATCGGGTAGGCACCTCCTCTCGTTGGTGTTTCGCTGAATTAAACCCACAACACCTCCAGAAGGCTCAACAGAGAAGTCTGGCATCCCAGACCCACCCCACTCTAAGCTAGCTTTACAGTCCTACCTTGCCCTTTACCATCAACTACCGTAAATCCACACTGGCCTCCCTGGAGTAAGGTTTACCTAACCCCACTGGCACCGTTAATGCATGTCCAGTGCCACCAGTTGCATGTGAACTTTACATGCTATATCACCAGCAGTCACAATAGTTTCTCTACAGTGCATTTCCCTGAAGTAATCTGTGCTTTCCTTATCCACAACCACTGACTAGACCTTTCAGCTGTTTCTGATAACGCCTTCGCAGCTGCCCTTAGTTTCCAGCCCCTAATGCTGAACTGCACAAGCACTTATGTGGCCGACTTGGCTACAAATCCCATAACACCTATCTCCACCTGTCTGACATGTGCCTGCCACCCACGTTCCCTCACCTCAGCTGTCAAGTCTGCGTACACCAGCTTCTTCCTTTCGAATGCTTCATCTACTGAATCCTCAAATGGAACTGTTAACTCTATGAAATAAACTATCCATGTATTTCCGAATTAGAGTACCATGTCTGGCATCAGTAACACAATGCACTCTGCAGCTTTTTTCTTTCGTCCACCAGCAATTTCCAATCTTGTGCTTCTCCCCATCAACCAATATTTGTAGCCTGCGCACATTCTTGAAAACATTCCCCCTCATGCAAAAACCTAACAATTTTATTACTACAACAACTGGTCAATGCATTAACCTCTAGCCATTTGCTGTCCAACAAAGACGATAAAACCCTTAGTACCTGATTGTCTCCATGTATACCGACTCTGTGATAAACTAAACTTACAAGCTGATAGAATAATCTTCAGCATGCCATCCCTTGTACCTAATCTACAACTAGGGTCTTCACCTACCCACTGTCCAAGATTTTGTGGTGTTGGAAGGATGTCATAAGTTGCTCCCAGCAAAAACTTAATACAACTTGCCTCCATCACCCACAACTCTTGCCAGGAAATCTTCCGCTTCTCTGGATTCTCCCATTGAAGCCACTAGCCTTGTTTTGCCTGTGACACTGCTGTTGCACACCATGCCTCCTCTTCTTGCTCGTGAATAAAACTAGTCATCATTTGCCTTCACTCTGTTGATGTGGCCTTACTACAAGCTTTCCATGAATCACCTCACCCAAGGCCTGCTCTTCTGCATTGTACTTGGCCAAACATATACCTTAGCCCTAATGAGCTCCTGGCTGCCTGCATGGCCACTTTCGGATTCCACTTCCTTCCTGCTTTTGTGACGGGCGCTGCTGCTTTTACTACTGCATCTTTCAATTCTTCGAGTCCTCTCACGACTCTGTGTGTGTGTGTGTGTACTGCCACAGATGGGTTAAATGCAGAAGACACATTTTTGTTGTCAAGTAATGATAAGTAATTGCACATTTTATTTATTTTTTTTTATTTTTTTTTTCCATGAAGTCAAAAAGTTTAAGCATGGTGTTTCTGTTTTTCTGTGTGCTCCAAGAGCAACAGTCCATATGCTGTATCTGTGTAACACCTGCAAAAAATCATGTCTTCTGAGGTTTTATTCAAGGTTGCTAATTCTAATGGTGATAAATCCAGGAAGTTTTATTTAGGTACTATTTTGGTACCAACGGTACAACATTTTTCATAAAAACGATAAACAAAAAGAATCACCCTTTTGTGTTTGTGCATCTCCCAGCAACAACTGGAGGAGGAAGCAGCAAAGCCAGTGGAGCCAGAAAAGCCAGTGTCTCCGCCTCCTGTGGAACATAAGCATCGGAGCATCGTTCAGATCATCTATGATGAGAACAGGGTATGTAGCCACCATGTCACATGCCTGCTCACTCACAGCCTCATATACACACTCCTCTTTCAAGAGAACCTCCCTATACTATGACCTACTTTTGCCATTGAGTTTTATGCCTTTTTTGTACATTGGAAGCGTCCTTGGAAAGTACCAGACCACAAGTTGATTTGCTCTAGGTGTGACTTGGTCACAGCTTCACTACATCAGTACAGCTAGAAAACTTCCTCATTCAATAGCACACTTGGCCAGTGAGTCAAAGAGTGAGTTTTCTTTAGAAGCTGTGTTAAAGGAATGGCTTGGTGCAAAACCTGTTTAACTCCTCATCACACATACATACATGCATACATACATACGTGTGTGTGTGTATAAATACATATGTAAAGGGTTAAACTACAAAAGTCTATTCCAGGTGAACACCATTAACCTCTGAAAGTAACACATTCTGTATAGTTTTGTGTAAATCTGATGGTGTTTGCAGCAGGGGCAATTGATTCTGGATGCATTAGACTTGTAGCTCCATTGTAAAACTAAAGAATCACACTTCTGATATTAGACATGTTTAGAGTGATTAAGTACTTTTGTATTAAAGGGAAATGAATCTGAACTATCATATTAGGGTATTTTTCTGGAAATTTGCCTCTGTCTGGTCCAGATGTCTTATGCATTAAATACATTCTTTAGGCTTCACTGACGTGCTTTGTCATCAATTCCCCATAGAGTTCATGGTGTTTGTGTTTTTCTGTGTGCTCCAAGAGCAACAGTCCATATGCTGTATCTGTGTAACACCTGCAAATGAAAAACTTTTCAAACCGACAGAGCATTTTAAATACTTAATTTACACACAAACACACATACATACATACATACGTATGTGTTTGTAAACAAAGTATCTAAATCCTCTGCCACTTGTGATCATTCATTTTTTTTTCTAAATTTCACTTAAATTGTTACACCCTTATGGGATAATTTGATTACTAAATTCATCTGTAGTAATGGTTCTACTTTACCCTGCACATACAGTGAATAGCACTTTTTTCTAAGTGGGATCATCCTGCAGGGGATTCCCCCATAATGAGAGTAGAGGTTGAAGTGAGTGAAGGAAAAAAAAAAATAAAAAAAACACTGAAATTTAGCATGTGTTACAGGAGGGAGGAAGTGGGAGAAGGAGGGTGTTTGGGGTGGCGGGGGGTTGTTTTCCTGTGCCTGCAGGGTTACTGTAGTTCATCTGTTCCTTTTGGCCTGGGCTCAAAAATGAATCTGAAACTGAGCTTCCTGCTCATTCTCACTGTAGGAAACGCACATAAATATATAGCTCAATATTTTAATCATAAAGAAAGAGATGGGTTGTGTAAAATGTCGTTTTTCCCAAATGCTGTTTAAACACATTCATTTTTTAAGTTCTGTGCTAGAAAATAATAATGGAAGCGTGTCCACCAACGAATACTAACAAAGCAGCAGTGACCACATATTAAGCAGATGATTAAAAAAATTCTCTGTTATCAAACTTTCATGCTGCTAGAACATGGGCAGCCATCTTTGTTCCTGCCACGGCACATGTGTGAGCGTGTTCGTGTGGCCTGCAAATAATTTCCAGATTGTGAATATGCCTCTGAAAAAACTGCATGATATTTCTCACAGGCCTTAATTATATCAATATTGGGCCAACAGCAACACTTTCCTGAAATAGCACACATGGACATTGTATAATATGATGTTGGTTATATACTTCTTCATAGAGGTTGTTAGAGGTTTTGATTCTGATAACCTGTATTTATATGCTTATTTTACGACTATACCTGCTTGTTAGCTACATCAACGTTGTAGCTTGAGTGCAAAACTAATGAAAACTACCCAGGTCTTTGCAGACATTTGGAAGAATGTTCTTGACTGAATCATCACTTTAAGTTTGTATCTTCCATTAACTACAGCCAAAGTCAAGTTACATGCTTAAGTCTCTCTCACTCTTTGGCCCTGTTTTACTTTTAGCACTAGATTGATGATGGAGTCAGAGATACCCAATTCCTTGCCTTATAGGCTGCGGTAGCTGTTGTATCCTGCCCATGTTTCACGTGGCTGAAAGAGGTTTTTATTCCAGAGTTTCTCCCTCCCCCGATTTCTGTGTCTTTTTCTATTTAAACAGCTGCTGCTGCTCGCTGTGCAATGCATCATTCGCACCGAAGAGCAGTCTGCACTGTTACTGTAATAATATTCACACTCACTCACACATACATACACATTCTACTTTTCATTACTGCCCTGGCAGACAGAGCGTATTTTGTTATATAGGCCACTCGTGCGCGCACACAAACCACATGCATTAATTTTCCTCCTCTCACACTCACTTGGCAGCATATGAGTTTTGAGAGTCCTATGGTGTGAGAATGAGTGTTTGAGATCTCTGTAGCCCTCTCTGTGATTCATTCATTTTTCCTTATAGAAAACTAGGCTCAGGCCTTGAGGTCGGTTAGAGAACGAGTGGACGTGGTGGACAGTAGGTTCTTAAATTGTTTTAAATGTAAGTTCTATTTATTGGCATTGGTTGAAATTTGAAGTTCAGATTTCAAATTCAAATTTCAAGTCTTAATGTAAATGTCATGGGTCGCCACAGCGGATCAACTGCGATCCGCACCATTGATCTGGCACAGTTTTTACGCCGGATGCCTTTCCTGACTTTGGGATTGGCACTACATGCAATGCTTTCCAGTGGCTAGGTACGCACACTCACACCTATGGACTATCTTTTGAGTCGCCAATCCACCTACCAACTTGTGTTTTTGGACTGTGGGAGGAAACCGGAGCACCCGGAGGAAACCCACACAGACACGGGAAGAACACACCAAACTCCTCACAGACAGTCACTATACGCTGGCTAGAACCCACAACCTCCAGGTCCCTAGAGCGGCGTGACTGCGACACTACCTGCTGCGCCACCATGCTGCCCTTCTCTGCAGAAACTTAGGGGATATAAATGTAAATATATCAGTTTTGTTTATGTCTGCATTTGATAAAGATAAGTGGTTTAATTTTAGGTTTGTGTTAGCACATATTTCAGTGTGTCGTCATTGTTTTTCAAACTTTTGAAAGAGTGTTCTTGAATGTAAGAGGGCTTATGAAGAAAAAGAGGGACACATTTGGCATGTAAAGGCTTGGAAAAGACTTCTGATTCTGGCAGAGAATACACATAGGCACTCACTGATGAGTGCTGCCAAATAGAGGATCTATCTTTATCTTTAAATATATTTTTGTTTGTTTATTTTTTTTAAATATTTTTTTTCTTTCTCTAGAAAAAAGCAGAAGAAGCCCATAAAATCTTCCAAGGACTTGGTCCAAAAGTGGAACTGGTGAGGTTGATGCACTGGATCAGAAGAATATTTATGTTGCAGATGCACTTAAAACTGGGCATTTTTGTTTCGTCCAGTGATTAAATGTTGCACCCCCTCTCCTTTCTCTGTTCCTCTCTAGCCCCTGTATAACCAGCCATCGGATACTAAAGTATACCATGACAACATCAAGACGTGAGTATTATTTTCCTGCCTAGGTTTCATCAAATCTTGTGCACTGCATAATTTGGAATCACTCAATTTTGAGAATAATATTATGGAATCTCCTTGTAATTTACATTTCTAAAGCAAATAATGATACAAGTCTGAAAATTCTAATTAGTCTGCAGTTAAATAAATGCCTGCACTTATACCAACACAGAAGAAAAGTATGTATTGGAGGTTATATTGGACCAAGGAAAAGGCATTGTGGCACTTGGATGACTGGATAAAAGGAATTTTCAGTGATAAACTACAAATATGCACTGGGTAAAGTGGTGGAGATAGAGCTTTTGTCTGGTGCCATTCTAATGAAGCATATAAAGTAAATTGTCTGAAGAAAACAATCGAATTTTCCGTTGTGTTCTTTTAGAGTCAGGTGGTCTCCACCACAGATGCTCCACCCACAAGTAGATGGAGAATGCTTTAACCTAGCCTCCATGTGTTCAACTGGCCTCAGTGTCAGGATTCTGCGGGTTGCATTCTAACTGATTGTATGTACACGGTTCATGTCGAACTAGTACCAGAGCCAACACAAAATGCTACAAGGAAGTGTGTATACACAGATGTACACAGAGTATATCAGTATTTGATATGACCAGTAACTAGTTTTCCTAATCAAAGTTGATACATTTTTGATCATGCTAATATAGAAAGGCTAATAATTTCCTTGATAAGTAATGATTACTATGATAAGATTGTTAATGTAGCATTAGCAAAAGACAACTCACATATACAACTAGTATTTCTATATTACACACGTTGGAATGAAACCCATTTTTTAATATTATCTATATAAATGTATTTTATTACAAATGAACTTTTGGTTTGAGTCTGTGCTTTAGTGACATGATGGTCACAAGACAATTTGATAAAGTACTGTGTGTGGTTTTATTGTTTAAATCTGTTTTCTAGTCCACGTAAGGCAGGTGTGAGAGAGACATAATGCATCAGATGTGTTATGTTGTTACATCTGTACCAAAACATCTTTTCTAGGCCATGTGAACCTGTCATTGCGTTGGTATTTTTACAGTTTCTATGGTAACAGGGTGAAGAGATTATTTCCTTGTATACAACTCTCATTAGGTCTGATATAAATGCTTGAATGTTGCACAAAAGTGTATTATTTCTTCACATTTTCTTTGCAGAAATCAAGTGATGAGAAAGAAGCTGATTCTATTCTTCAAGCGAAGGAACCATGCACGCAAACAGAGGGTGAGTGTCTGTGTCTAGACATGTGTTCCCTTTTGCAAGATCTTCTAGCGATCTTCCAGAAAAACTTTCAAAACATGACTTAGGATTTTCTGAGTCAACAGGAACAATGCAGAAGTGAGTAGTATGAGTGAGGTATATTCCAGGACGCACACTTCACAGCTTTAATGTTCAGCTGGGTATGTCTCAGTGGCTGCCACAATATTAAAACCACTGACAAGTGAAGTGTACAGGTGTCCCAAACGTAAGGAAACACCCCTATAAAAGTGGTGGTCCAATTTCACACACAAGATGAGATGAGAGAAAGGCAAAGCCTGTTAGACCCTGGTCCCCCTTGCTTTCAGCTTGTTTCTGAAATTGGAACACAAATCTTTTATGAGTGTGTATTTATTTTTTTCATTTTCCTTACTTTTGGGACACCCTGTAGATCATTGATTATCTTTGTGAGCAATTTTTCTACAATTTGTGAGCTAGTGGCAGGTTCATAGGAATGTAAGGCTCATTCATATAGAAATTTGGGTGTGCTGTGTGTTACGCGAGGAAGTGATGCTACCAGGATGTACTAGGGGAAGTGATGCATCAGAGTGATGCTGGGAAGTCATGGCATTCATGTGTGCATTGGACATGTTAATTTCTGAGACATATTCACTTATTTTTATTGTTTTATAAGTCTTTCATTGTGCATATTTTACGTAAAACTGCAAAGAAGCCGTACAAACTAAGAACACATTGGTCTGTATTTCATCATTCATAATTCAAAATTCATAATTTTCACTATTATCCTCTGGGATATCTTATGCATGTATTTTTATATTTTGTTACATTTTAACTTCAATAAGTGAAGGTTGGTCAATGAACTTTGTATAGTGCCTTATATCCTTATATGAAGTGTTTATTTTATATTTTATAGATGTGTTGTTTGAGATAGTTTAAAAACTCTCTCTCACTCATGCTCAAGCCTGCAGAGTAGTCGAGTACAGTGGATGTGTTCCTCTGTGCTATAAAGTCTGCTCTAAATATACCTCTCAGACCACATGTGGAAGTCATTTGGTTGCAGAGGGTGTGTGTGTGTAAGGTGTAGTGCAAGTTGCTCTGTAGTGTGCTGTGCTGGTCAGATATTTTGGAACATGAACAATAGGGTGGGGTGAAGATGGAAGGAGGCCAAGTGGAAGGTGAACTGCTTTGAGGGTGAGGGTGAAATACAAGGCTCTATTGTCATTTGTACTGCAGGCAGAGACATACACATACTTGTTTATTCCCTGTCCCATTTCCTTTCTTCTTCTTGTTTTTTATGTCTCTGGTCAGCTTGTTTGTTATATTGGCATTGTATCAAGCATATCACTGGCAGTCTATTTCAGAACATTTATTCTTTGCACTGAATAATGTGCACTATTGTAATGAACGTCACAGACACATTGGTGCCCGAAGCCAATATAATTTGGGACAAATACATTTTGCCTATGCATAATCTTTATACCAAAGAGAAAGAAAGGACACTCTAAATATATAATTTTTCAACTATACTCACTCTATTAAATATCTAATTTTATCCAATTACCTTTACAGCTGCATTTTCTAGCTGTAAAGGATAGTATTTTATGTTCCCCTTCACAGTTTGGCAGGCTTCTACCTCATTTATCAATGTTCATGACACCCATGGCACCCTGGTAAATTTTAGGTGGTGGATAGACCTCATCACTGTGGGGACACTGACATGGGAATTCACAGTAGATTTTGACTAAATGTCTTGACTAAGATTGTCTGTAGAAGTTAATTAATTTATTAAGCCCTGTTTTGGGTTTATCTAGGTTCATACTCTAATCTGAGTTGTTTTGACAACTGACCAAATTTGTCGTTTTAAAGCAGTTTGATTCTGCCTTGTCTTGAGTTTTACCAAATTCTGAAGCAAATGAACCTGGAGCTCATTCAGCAGTTGTAGTCCTGTTTGAATTGTCTACACACTAATGCAGTTACTAAGGCTGATAATAGACAAGGTTGTGTGCTGGGGTGATTTTATTGAGTGTCTCGCCTTTTGCATAATGCAGGTGTGTACGTCTGGGCTATGACCTTTCTGTGGGAATTTGAAGGAAATTACAGAGACTATTTTTTTCTTTTTATATGAATTGGCTAGTCAGACACCCCAAATTACAATACAGAGCTTTCTCTAGTCCAACATGTAGTGTTTTATGTGTTAGAGAATATCGCTTATAATAACTGTTGACATGTATTTACACGGTATGAGTTTGGGCTGAAATTCCGCTTAACTTGTCTCCTCAGGAGCAGAAGATCTGTCAACGGTATGACCAGCTGATGGAAGCATGGGAGAAGAAAGTGGAACGGATGGAGAATAACCCAAGGCGCAAAGCCAAAGAGAGCCGCACACGGGAGTACTACGAGAGGCAGTTCCCAGAGATCCGCAAACAGCGCGAGCAGCAGGAACGCTTCCAAAGGTTGATCTCATTATTCTTGTACAAAATTTTCTGTGTTACCTGAGTCATTCCAAGAAATGCAAAAATAGGCCTAGGGGCTTGTTTTGTGAACATACAATCTAATTGGAGTGGCCACAGACACACATCCGTTGTCATTTGCTATGATGTAACACTATATGTAAACAGTCTAGGTACAAAAAAAAGGTAGGCTGGCTAGCAGCTGACCAATCAAATGTGAGGATCACATTAGAGGTCAGAGGTCCTGCCAGGTTGGTTCCTAGTACAGAGGCCCTGGGGCTTCCCTGAACTGCAGACGACAACAACATGCTAGTCTAGGCACAAGTGCACACATTTTCCAGTAACTAGACAGACATTTAGGGTTTGACCAGAGTTGTTTATTAGTTGCCTACATTTGAATTGAAATTGCATCATTTAAATGAAGTAGACAGACACATCTGGGGCTAAGGCCTTTTTATCGCTGACTTTTTTTTTTCCCCCTCTCACTGCTTAATAACTGATTCATTATTTTCTTTACCTGTCCTTTTATCAAACAAAGACATTTAGTGGTTTTGTTGTTTGCACAAGATGTGTGACCTTAGTCCTTTTTCTAGCTTCTGGGCTTGTTTATTGTCTCTGCCATTACAGCTTTGGCAAGGCAGGCCATATTTCCAACCATTCATGCATTCACCCTCTCCTGTAGGCACTGTCAGTTACCTGAAGGCTTTTGTTAAGAGGAGGCAGCGCATGCAGCCATTTCAGCATTGTTTTCTCAGAACTGTGGAGTGTCTTGTAGTTTCCGGAAAAGGACTATTGGAAGTTGGGAAATAGCCTGTGTTTCTTCGCAATGGCCTCTTCAAAGGATGTTTTTGGAACCAAAATGTGCCAGTGGAAGTTTAGTTTGTCTTTGTTCTTGTTTTCGAGGCAAAGGTAAATTGCACAGAGATGGAGAATGAATAAATGTAGGTATATGGCACTGAGTATAAAGCCACAGAAAGATCAGTTTGTCACTTGGAGCTTTTGAAAAACACAAACACCAATCGTGAATGAAGTGCTATGAGGAGCTCTTCAAGAAAGACCAGGCTTCTGGTAATGCCACTCTTGGTCTCTCTCTCTCTCCTTTTTGCCATTTTGTTCTGCCCCTTTTGCTGTGACCCCGTTTCGTCTTACAGCCATGGGCTAATGGTTAGCAGAACGGGCTTGGTACCGGAAGGTTGCCAGTTCGGCAGGAACATCCACGGCTGAATTGCCCTTGAACAAGGCACTGAACCCACAACTGCTCCCTGGGCGCTGGGAATGGCTGCCCCCCGCTCTGGGTGTGTGTTCACAGCCCCTTGTGCACTTGTGTCTGTGTGTGTGTGCGTTCACTGCCACAGATGGGTTAAATGTGGAAGGCAAATTTTATTGTATGTTGTACAAAGACAAATAACTGCACATTATCATTACTTTATCACCTCTCTCCTTGTCTTTTAGAGTGGGCCAGAGAGGGACAGGGCTGTCAGCCACAATAGCAAGAAGTGAACATGAGATCTCAGAGATAATAGATGGCCTCTCAGAACAGGAGGTAAGTGCCAGATGGCCCCATGTACAGCCCCAAATTGTACACACACAAACACACACATACATAAATTTTTTTAATATATATATATATATATATATATATATATATATATATATATATATATATATTGTTTTTTTTTTTTTTTTTTTTTTGGTTTTTTTTTTCTCTCGTCCCTTCAGAATAATGAGAAGCAGATGAGGCAGCTGTCTGTCATTCCTCCCATGATGTACGATTCAGAGCAGCGGCGTGTGAAGTTCATCAACATGAACGGACTTATGGACGACCCCATGAAGGTCTATAAGTCACGGCAGTTTATGAACGTCTGGACTGAGCACGAGAAGGAGATCTTTAAGGAGAAGTTAGTGTCTGTGTATTGTAATACCATGATATTTACATACTGGGATATTGCTTTTCACTTTTAGCAACAGTTTTAGATTTGGCATCATGGCTAAAACACTCCAATATAGGATTGGTTTAAGATTTTTTTTTTTTTTAAATGTACATGTTTGTTTATACAATTTGATTATGTTTTCTGCACTTTCTCAACAATCTCCAAAACACTTTACTGTAATGTTTACTGGGTTCACAATATTTTAAAGAAATATATCTACCACATAATATACATTCCTTTCTGGCAATGTTTAATGTTCCAGAACATAGGGTTCCTTTTTAAATGATACTAAACATGCATTAAGATAGTAGGTTAATCTAATAGCATAGTTCAGGGTTGCCTAATGGTAGTTAGCACCTCATTTCAATAATGTGATTCAGCCTTTTCCTACATGAAAATAATTAAATCCAAATATCCGTCCAACCTCGCTGGTGATTACTGAAGCCAGCTTGAGAAGGGGTCCAGTAAAACAAATTGAACAATGAAACTTTTGCAGCCCAATCCACCCTGTTTGGCTAATAGAAGTAATCTGTTTGGGTGCTGCAGCAGTACACGCTTCCCCAAATTTTTGTCAGCTAAAAACTATGGGCACCACTGGTATAGTGTATACTCCCAAATCATGATTTCATTAACTTTATTAATGATAATTAAATTACCACCTTTTATAAGATTATATTAATAACACTGTGGACATACAACACTGGCATATGGGACAAGCTGTGCTTGATGACAGTTGTCTTCCTGTTTAGAAGTGCAGGGATGATATTTTGACATTGTCCTGAACTTTTATTGGGGTACTGGGTCAGACTGGAAACTTGGTCACTCTTTTTACAGAGTATGATCATGGGCAATTGTACGCTAGTAAACCCCTAGCCAAAGATAGCCAAGGAGCAGTAGTATGACTGCATTCATTTCAACCAAACAGCTTTAGTAGAAGGCTGAGATATGTGGGAGCCATGAGGGATAATTTTTCCAGTTGGAACTAGGCTCGGCTTTTCTGAATTGTATTTTAGTTATCAAGCTTTTGAATTCCCATAAATCCCATGTGGACTGCAGTGGTCATTAACATGAAACGGTATCCATCCAGTGGCTGCCCTATGAATCCCACAATCTCACGATAGCATCCAATTATCATTTTACCACATGTACTGCGTTCCGCTCACATCATTTGAAAGGAAAACAACATTTCCAATTAATGATTCCACAAAAAACGCCTTAATTTCTAATCCCACAAATTATAGTTTCTATGGGATGAGGTGCTGCTGAAAGAGTGTGAGCTCCAAAAACTGAGCACAGAGGGTGTATAAGGCTTCAGTTTAGATCATATCAACCCTGTCAACGTTTTGTGAGCTGCAGAAAGTTTTCAGGCTGAAAGCCATGATGAAGGATCACACATGCATCTACTAAATTATTTCCATTTCTCACTCTTTTTTTTTTCTGTGCTTTATAGTGAGTTGGTTACCTCCTTCCTGTCCCCTGCTCACTCTGTTTGCTTTCCAGGTTTGTGCAGCACCCAAAGAACTTTGGCCTGATTGCCTCTTATCTAGAGCGAAAGGTGAGTGCTTCCTGTCTCTGTGGGCAGGTTTCCTGCCTGTGTGAGTGTACTCTCTCCCACACACACACACACACACACGCCCTCTCTGACCATAGCAGCTGCAGCCCAGCAACAAACCTCAGTTCCCTTTTATAGTGATCTAAGACTTAGGCAAATGTTTCTGAGTTACAAGTTTGAACTCGATGAACTTTGCTAAAAGATGGCTGGGAGAGATGTCAAAGGCATAACATCACAATATTAAAAGACACAGAAATGTTACACCAGCATTGCAATGTTTTGGTGCATATTAACTTTGATAAGTTGGAACAGTCTAAGTTGGAAATAGTAATACCACATTTAAAAATGTTATTAGAACCTTTGGGTACAATGAGTCTTTCAGCATTTCACATAATGCACTGAACTAAATGCATCTAAAAAGGACTAACTGTTTTGTATATTATGAAAAAAAAAATGTGGTTGATCTGAGTTTTATTTTTTGTGTTAATATCATGCATGTTATGTAATTGAATGCTGGAACAATAAATCCATTCAGGATATTGTCACCATTTTTTTTATTGTTGTATATTTAAATGTTTATTATTTGTGGCTTTTTTCAGTTTAAAATATATTCTATTTTTATATTTTGTCATTTTAAATTTTTTACATTTTACATTAAAAACAGAATTAAACAATGTTATTTTGGTAAATATACAGAAATGATGAGCACATGTAATAAAATTAAGTGATCCCTTTTATTTTTTTATTTTTTTTAATTTTTTTTATTTTTTTTTAATTTTTTTTTTTTATTTTTTTTTATAGAGCCCTGTAGTAGTGCCTTCTCTGAGTTTGCCTTATTTTATTTTATTTTTTTTAATCTTGTATGATCTTCAAAACAGTGGCCAAACAAACATGTTCAACAAACAAACATTAGCAAAAATGGTTGTCTTCTCCTAATTGTGTCTTTTTTTTACTAACTGAGAAATCAAGCAATGACCATCAAATAAACCAAGACATTTAGTAATTGATAAAATACGATAAAAAATGTAATCCATGTAACATGCTTTTTTTATTTCACCCAACCGACATAAAAACCACACGTATGTAATGTAGATGAATGTATGAGTTACACCCTCATTGTTGAAATACTGTGAAGACTTGAATTTGCCTGATTTTTCTTACTCTGTAATCATATTCAGTCTTATTGCCTGCTCTTACAGAGATGCTTATGTTGCATTCATTATAAGTATAATACAATTGATTATTGTGAATTTTTATTATTGCTAGAATGCTTAGTGGGTGTTTTACCAATGGTCAGTGGGCAGAACCATCTGACTCACTCCCCATTGTTAAAACGTGCATGCTCTGGAGTTTTAATGGTCAATATGCAGTGTAGGCAGCATGGCAATATTAATCCTGTTTGTCTGCTGTGGCTGCAGTAATTACAAATATATAATAGGTTGATTTTAAAACACTGAGCATGAACAATAAATAACTTGCTGCCATAAAATTGAACCACTGTTCTCCCACTAAATGATAACTCACATATGCATGAAGATCACATCAAATATTTAACTAAAAGACACAATGCATCGTTGTGGCTAGTCATCTATGATCAATTTTAAAGTCAAGACTTTGCTGATCTGATGACACATTTTCTTTCTAATTATATTTTGAATACATTCTCTAATGTGTGGACTTAGTTCTTTTTATATATCAGTATTTGAAACTATTTGTGGATGAGTACGGTTGCTCTTTCACATTTGCTCTTTCTCTTTCCCCCTACAGTGTGTGTCTGATTGTGTACTGTATTATTACTTGACCAAGAAGAGCCAGAACTACAAGACACTGGTTCGACGCAACTATGGCAGCCGCCGACGGAGGAATCAGGTAAGCCAGAAGCAGCACATGTTATGTTTGTGTGCGTGTGAAGTTGTTATTATCTGGTTTTGGCAGACATTTCTCCCTTATGCATATGAATAAGAACTGCGTGCCTGTCTCACCCACATCTACACCCTGTGGTGGTTGTGATGATGCAAGGAGATTTCTGTCTTCCTGTTACAGTTTGCTCATTTCAACAGACAGCGGAGTTTTGACCTTAAAGGTGGTGTTTAATATAATGTGTGTATGTGTGTATCAAAATTACATGGCTTGGACACAAGCATTAGCATCAGTTAACATGGTGGTGTAAATGGTTAATTACATGGTTTTGTTTAAAATATTTCTGCATTTCCACTATAGGAAAGACTGAATGACATGGATTAAGAAAGCCCTTACTGTGGGTTTTGCTTTTGGGAAGGGGGTGGGTAATTTCCTTTTTCTGAAAAATTAGGAACAAATATTAGCATTTTACAATTCCTCTGGAAACCCTTATTAGAATGTAACCAAAAGACATCTTTACTTGTAAAGCTTTAATGATTTTGATTTGCTTTCAAAATTGGAATTATAACTGCATCAGAATGTTTAAAATACATTTAGTATATATTAATTGTTCCATAAGGGCTTGTTTACCATAAAGATGCCCATTTGCATGTTTCCTGTGGTAAATACAAACTCTGGTGAAAAGCATGTATTTCACCCTATTAACATGGCCTCATAATGTTGTTTATAGAATATACTGAGCATAATAGTTGTCAACGCTATGGCTGAGCATTTTCTTGCCCCGCAGGCAGTCTTGTCAGGGTGAATTCAGACAGCCCGAGATTCTTATATCATAAACATACTGAACCAATCCCAACAATGTATCTGGTGGGTCTTTAAAGCAACAGTATGTAAGATTTGGGTGTTCTGGTCCTAAGTCTTCCCCTAGTGTAGTTCATTTTTACAGCACTGTACTGAAATCAGTGGTGAGGTGAGGAAGGGGAGTGGTTTGCTTCCCTCCTCCAAAAGTTACATGGTGAATTTCTGCAGTTCTGAGCCCAGTGTTCCAGTGGTGTTCCAGTTTTTGTACCTTCATGCACTTACTTTACATGCTGTGGATTTCTAGGGTTGACCTGATTGTTAGTGTTCTTGGAGAAAGACTTGTTGATTGAATGTCCGTATGGAAAGTGAGAGGCCTGATGTCATTATTAGATTATGGCAGTTCAGTCTGAGAAACAACTATAGTTAATGGGGATAGAATAACTTGTTGTGTGTGTGTTTTGGGGGGTGGCTGGGGGTTAAATGAGAAGCAGGCACTATGTTCTCCAACACCCCACCCTCTTTATTCCATCATCCTGCCTCTCTCAAGTGCATTCTCTCTCTCTCTCTCTCTCTCTCTCTCTCTCTCTCTCTCACACACACACAGTGATTTATGAAGTGGTGCACAGCTTACTAGGAATCTGTTTCTTCTGCCTGCCACAGACATGAGGCTCCATGCTGATTTCCAGGGACTCGAGAGAGAATAAAGAGAAGGATGGGAAAGGGAGAGAGAGAGAGAAACACTTCTCAGGCCCTTCAAAATTATTTTCCTTGTCTTTGAATGGTAGTTGGTTTAGGTGTGACGCACTGTAGACTGGAGCAGCATGCACTCTAAATGAAGGTCAGATACAGGGTCACATTTTGTTAAAATTAAAATATAGTAGTCACCCTCTGATCAAATTTACATTAAAGCAGTCTTGTGTATACCTTACAAAACCATACACTCATTCAAAAGCATCTGCACAGTTAAGCTCATTTCCTTCTATTAAGGGAAATAAGTTACACTCCCACTGCATTTACCTTGCATGAAAACTGAAACATACTGTAAACACAAAAGCATGTCTGAATAATTTGCCTTTTTTTGGCCATCCTGCACCGTTTTGGCAGAGTAGCAGTAATGCGCACCTATAGCACTATTGATGCTGCTTCTCTCAAGCAATATGGCACAACAAAACTATTTACACTCCTGTGATGTTGAAACTAAACACTCACCAATAAAAGCAAACGCAATGCAGAAACATTCAGTTTTACCAGCCCAGCTTCAAATGAAAACCACTCCACTGATACATTTTAATGAAAATGGCTTCATTCCCAGTTTTTGTTCCGTTGTAGCTTAAAGTCCTTCTCCTAATATACAGAGCCTATAGAGTCTACCAGCCAAATTCTATATTTTAAAGAAAGTTGGGATGTGCAGCCAAAAAGTTCTGATCAGGCCTCTTTTAAAAAAAAAAAAAAAAAAAAAAAAGCAAAGAAAATCTAGGCAAGCCTAATTTTGCCGGATTGCCATTAGCCATATAGCCATTGTCACAGTGGTGTTTCTGGCATTTCAAAAACAGGAAAAGCCCAAATACATCCCCTTGTCATTAGAAGGTCTGGAGAAGCTTTAGTGCTTCATATCAATGACTTTGTTTAAAATAATAACAAACTATAAAAATAGTTTACCTTGTCAGTTGCCGACAGTGTGTGTATGATCATGGAAACCTGTTATTTTCTGTTCATACAAAGCTACAAAACTGAAGCACCGTGTTGAGATGATATTAAAGTAACTTGTTTACCAGAAAGCAACACACTAACATTTTAACATTTGGGTTTTTGAACACTTGATAAAGGAACAGGGCATTGCTGGGAACTAGATATTTATTACTGACTTATATTTCTTTAAGGGTCCGACTGAAAAAACAGTGTTAATCCAGAAATTTTGCCCGTTTTCGTGCAAAGTTAAACAAAAAGCTGTGCAAATGACTTTGTTTGTTAAATATAGAGTAGAAAACAAAAGGCTGTGTCACAAACTTTCTCCAGACAAAAAGAAGGGACTATGATAACTACTACCTCAACTACGTTCAATACATTTCTGTTTGAGGCTTCAGTAAAACACTGAGCTGCTCACCGCGGTGGATGGTGGACCTACAGCGCTGAAGCGGCACCAGTGTGTCCCATTTCAGCTCTCAACTCTCTGACCCCTTGAACATTTGAAAGTGCATTTTTTAGGTGCCTAAAACTTGTACTTGTCCAGGGAAAAGAGGACCTCTGTTCACTGCCGAACGGTTCCAAATTTAGTTCATGAACTGGAATGTGAATTATGGCTGAACTAACAACAGACGGTGTAGTGGCACTACCTTAAGTTCTCTGTGAAATACGGCTGAATTTACAATTCCTACTCCCGCATGTGAGTTACATTACAAATTACAAACCGGATTCCAAAAAAGTTGGGACACTAAACAAATTGTGAATAAAAACTGAATGCAATGATGTGGAGATGGCAAATGTCAATATTTTATTCGTAATAGAACATAGATGACAGATCAAAAGTTTAATCTGAGTAAATGTAACATTTTAAAGGAAAAATATGTTGATTCAAAATTTCAGTGTCAACAAATCCCAAAAAAGTTGGGACTTGTAGCAATAAGTGACTGGAAAATGGAAATTGAGCATATAAGAAACAGCTGGAAGACCAATTAACACTAATTAGGTCAATTGACAACATGATTGGGTATAAAAAGAGCTTCTCGTCAGTGTCTCTCTGAAGCCAAGATGGTAAGAGGATCACCAATTCCACCATTGTTGCGCAGAAAGATAGTGCAGCAATATCAGAATGGTGTTACCCAGCGTAAAATAGCAAAGACTTTTAAGTTATCATCATCAACCGTGCATATCATCATCAAAAGATTCAGAGAATCTGGAACAATTGCTGTGTGTAAGGGTCAAGGCCGTAATTCTCTACTGGATGCTCATGATCTCCGGGACCTTAAACGTCACTGCACCTCAAACAGGAATGCCACTGTCAAGGAAATAACAGAATGGGCTCAGGAATACTTCCAGAAAGCATTGTCAGTGAACACAATCCACCGTGCCATCCGATGTTGCCAGCTGAAACTCTACAGTGCAAAGAGGAAGCCATTTCTAAGCAAGCTCCACAAGCTCAGATGTTTGCACTGGGCCAGGGGTCTATTAAAATGGAGTGTGGCAAAATGGAAGACTGTTCTGTGGTCAGATGAGTCACGATTTGAAGTTCTTTATGGAACCCTGGGACGCCATGTCATCCGGACCAGAGAGGACAAGGATAACCCAAGTTGTTATCGACGCTCCGTTCAGAAGCCTGCATCACTGATGGTATGCGGTTCCATGAGTGCTTGTGTCATGGGCAGCTTGCATGTCTTGAAAGGAACCATTTAATGCAGAGAACAATATTCAGGTTATAGAACAACATATGCTCCCATCTAGACGTCATCTCTTTCAAGGAAGACCCTGCATTTTTCAACAAGATAATGCCAGACCACATTCTGTAGCAATAATAACATCATGGCTACGTAGGAGAAGGATCCGGGTACTGAAATGGCAGCCTGCAGTCCAGATCTTTCACCTATAGAGAACATTTGGCGAATCATAAAGAGGAAGGTGCGACAAACAAGACGATTGAACAGTTAGAGGCCTGTATTAGACATGAATGGGAGAGAATTTCTATTTCTAAATTTGAGAAACTGGTCTCCTCTGTCCCCAGACGTCTGAGTGTTGTAAGAAGGGGGGATGCCACACAGTGGTAAAAAATGGCCCAACTTTTTTGGGATTTGTTGACGCCATGAAATTTTGAAACAACATTTTTCCCTTAAATTGATACATTCTCTCAGTTTAAACTTTTGATCTGTGATTTGTTTTCTATTCTGAATACAATATTAGACGTTGGCACCTCCACATCATTGCATTCAGTTTTTATTCCCAATTTGTTTAGTGTCCCAACTTTTTTGGAATCCGGTTTGTAGTTGTCAGTCAGTCAGTAAGCTCCAATGCTGCTTCTAGGCCAGCACGGCAGGCGGTCCAGCAACTACAGCATTAGATTTGCCCACTGCCGCACGGTGTTTAACACTGTCTGTACTTTCATGTAAGTAATGCCCTATTTCCCTGAGCTTCAGTCCTCCGGCCCATTAGTACACTTGGGCTTTCTGTCATCAGTTTTTTGTCTGTGCCTAAATTCAGATTGGAAATTGCTAGGGGCAGGTCTTTTTGCGTCATAGCCCCTAAAATATGGAACTCAGTTGAACAATTCCTTCCAATCTCCTCTTAACTTTGTCCTGCAGAGAATTTCTTCTTTTTAAATCATCACCAAATGATCCACCATGGAAAGCCTTCAAGAAGAGTAGGAGCTGTTTGCAGCAAAGAGGGGAATAAAACTAATTTTTAATGAATATCTTTAATTTCAAAATAAATTTTTGAAGAGCATGTGTCCACACTTGTACACTCTTGTAGCTATTGAAGTTACACACTTAGTGACAATTATCTCTGCATTTGGTTATGTATGATGTCATATGGTATTGCAGTATTTTTTTTACCATATTGCTTGTCTTTACGTGTATGTGTGTTCTGTGCTTTTAGTGGCAGCGTGACTCTCCTATCTTGTCCTCCTCCCTGGAGGCAACGTCTGGCCCAGCCACATCCATCTCTGCTCTTTTCCTCTTAATTTTCTCTTCTCCATGACCTTCCTCATTCTGTGCTTGACAATCCTTCGCTTTCTCTGTGATTCTCTTTTTTTCAGTGCTTAATGGAGCCTGTGCCAATGTGCTGTTCTCAGAATCTGCATGCACTTGTCTCTTGTTCTTTGTTTGAATGTATCTGTTTGTTTGCCATTTGAGTGGCATCTGCACAACCACAGTATGCAGTGAGAGTTGATAGTGTGTAATTATTTAACTGAGTCATTCTGGCTGTGTCCCAAAGCCCTGAAGCTGTCTTCCATGTTGCATGTAGGCTTCAGCTCGAGTGGAATTGTGTAACTCTATTGTTAAACGGACAGCATATTATTCTTGTGCAGTGATTACATCTCAAATTATTTATTTAAAGGAAAAAAATGGCTTGTTTGTGTTTTGTGTGCAAGAGGAGTCTCTCTGGTTGCTGAAGCCGTGAGATTTTAAACTTGTTACAATAAGGTGTTTACAAATCCATGCATTTGGTAAATTGTTAAAATAGTGGGGGGTTTTTTAGCTTTAAAACTGTAGTACAGTACAGGCCTAGCATGTGTACATTGATCCCAAGATGAGACTCTTGTCACTAGATGTGGCCCAGTGTCAGGAGTTCATTATCAATTATTAAAAAGATTGAGTCCAGGCCTAGTCTCACACTGACCTTGCTGCACTGTGGAGGACACCAAAAGAGATCCGCTGTCTATTTTTGGCAGTGTGCAAGTGTGTATGCGTGTTAAAATGAGTGTGTGTCTCAGCCACAGTATGATGACCCATAAATATTAAATAATGACTGTTTTTTCATCAGTTTTGCACTGCTGTCCTGAATCACAGTTTTATTTATTTAAAATCATTGGGGGACTGTGTGTGTGATCTTGATATTAACTTTAACACTGCGCCTTGAATTAAACTTTATTTTAAGATTGCTTGGAAATATAAACTCATTAGGGTTGGAATTTCTTCATCAATATGGATTTGTTAAGACAGTGCTCAAAGTATCGGATTAGATTAACTTGTAGGCATTATCTGACTTAAACAATCTTGTTGTTATATCATGGAACTAATGTAGGTTGACATGGTTGATATTTTCTCCAGAGAAACTTGGTAGTAGAACCTTTTGAAAACCATGTAAACATGTGATGTGTGGAGAACAAATAAATGTATTTTTTTTTTTCATTTCTTCTTTCACTAACCAACTACAGCATTTTCTTAGCTAGTGTATTTTATTGAGGCAGGTGTTTGGAATGATTTAAATGCCTTTAAGCGCACAAGATGTAAAAAGTAAAAACCACATATGTATTCACCCCATCATGAGATTTTTTTTTCTCCCCCCAAAGCAGCCCTGGAAAACTTAACAAGGTTTTTTTTTATGCTTTTGGAAAGTGGGTACATTTTAGCTTGTGGAGATAGATGAGTGTGCTTGCTCTGCTTTATCACGCACCACTCGAGAATGTCCAGTCCAGGCTCTGACAAAATCGTTCACAAACAACGGCAGTGTCAGTTCTCTTCAGCTCAGCTGGAGCCACTGAGTGCTGACACGGCTCTGTTCCAAAAAGACTTCTGGCTGGGGCTTTTTGTACTTGCATGGACTCCCCTGGGACCACTTCAGCATGTAAGAGGAGGGGTTTGTGGTGGAAAGCAAGGAAACAATAAGCATTGATGGAGGGGAAAATAAGAGAGGGAGGGAGAGGCATGGCCCCTGCTGGTTGCTTGTTTGTTTTGCTGTACCAGATCTGCACATATGAAGCAGAGAGAGAGAATTAGTGTTTGGATAGGGGTGGGGTATATACACCCCTCTTCATACACAGCCCAGTGGTATATCCCACTCTCTCCAACAGGAGCTAGAAAGTTGCCGAGCGGCTGTGAATGCCAATCAAACACAGTGCTGTGCCGGGCCCAGGCAGCGCTCCAGTCTGTCTCTCTCTCCTCCCATCACCTGGCCTGACCCTGTCACCCAGATTAAAGCAGACTAGCTTGCGTGCATGTGTGCATGCGCGCGTGCGGGGGAGAGATGTATCGTGCTTCTGGACCTGGCTTATGTGGGCCATTAACATGCTGTGACACTGAGGAGTGTAAGAGTCCCCCTGTTGCCTGCAGCTTCAGAGTGGACGAATTGCTTTTCTGGTGCCACCATGCTACGTGTGTGCTCTCCTGCACTGCTGCTGCTTTGCGCTGCTTCCCCTGCTTCCATTCCTGCTGCGCTCGGCATGGCTGAGCTTCGGAGGATACTGTGCTGGGATTTGTAAAAGGGCCAAAAGATTTCTCCTGAGTGTTGGATACTCTCAGAAGAGCGTGAAGGTAGTGTGTATGTATGTGTGTGTGTGTATGAGAGATAAATGAGTTCAGCAGTCCTGTTCAAGGGCTGTCGATGATGTGTGCATTTCTGTATTTTTCCCCTCAATATTTTACTTCTTAATTTCTCTTGTATTCATTTCTATGAGAGAGAAATTACTTAATACAAGAGAAATTAAGATGTCTTTTTTTCACCCTCCATATCTTGTTCGGATTCTCTGGTTTATAAAACGTCCTTCTTCCCCGGCTTGCCCTGCCCAAGTCCCCCGCTCTCCCCCTCTCTCGTGCTAAAGTAGCCTAGTGTGAAGCTAATCTATGACATGGTCAGTGACCAAGGCAGTGTTGCTGCAAGTCTGTGCCCTCAGAAAAAAAAAAAAAAAAAAAAGAAAGAAAAAACTGCTACTTTCTTCGAACCTGGACAAGCAGCTGTTTGTTGTACTTTGGATTGAGAAGAAAAGAACAATTATTGCAGTTATTTAAAGAATTGTTAGGATCTTCAGGAACTTTTGGCTGCTGTCCTTGTTTTTCCTCCCTGTGCTGCTTTGTGGCTGACCCAGCTGCCAACAGAAATTCAGGCCATAGGCCATTCTGGAGTTCCCTTTAGCAGGATGAACCTTGCTTTTTAAAATATCTACTGCTACTGCTGAAGTAGAAATACAATAAAGATGTTTAATTCAGTGAGACTAAATTCTTAGTTCGGTTTTCCAAACGAATGAATTGGGGATCTGTTATTCACTCTCCTACCGTTCCTTTTAATTAGAGATTATTATACACATATGTCATTGAAGGTTGCTTCATTGGAGTGTGGATGGATTAGACAGATCTCATTAGAGATCTCCAAGCCACTGGCACAAGTACAACCCCTTAAGAGACTTTAGAAAATCTTTGGTGAGCTATATATTTTTTTTTGTGTTAAAAAAAAAAGATAAAAAATAAAAGATTTGTTTTTAGGCCTTATTCCATCCTAATACCAGTAAGATTTTCAGTTGACTTTGAGTATGTGTAAGAGTTTCTTCAAACAGAAACTCCTTTTCAGACTGGAATGTGGATTTGCAGTTGAATCAAGTCGGAGAGCCATGAGTCTTTCCAACAGCCGTTTGGAGGCTTTTGGCTCGCGAGCCTGTCATTTCCTAACTCAAATATGTGCCTGTGAATCAGCAGAAAAGGGATAGACTCAAAGCCTCCAGCTGAAAGCTAAGAGAGAAGAGAGAGCAGCATCCAGAGAACTTTAAATACTTTTATCATACTTGCCTAACTTCTTCCTTGATGTCTGTATTGGTTAGAGCTGCTTGAAGATGATGTCTTAGGATCAGACTAATTTTAGATTAGGATCGAACCGAATTGTCTGCCCCCAAATTAATTTAATCATTGATTTGAATTTGGTCAAAACTGGACCTCAGATTTAGCGGAGGGGTTTGTTTGTTGCATATGAATTTTGTCCTAGAACACTGAGGCCATTTGTGTCGTGTACGAGGTGTTGCCAGCGTACCGACTCGTAAATTGTGTAGTGTGAAAAGGGCTTAAGCAACATCTGTGTGGAAGAACGCTGGCAAAAGCTAGGAGTGAGAAAGAGGCCAGTTGGAACATCCGGGCGTTCCAACACAAACATTACCATTCCAGGTCTTTCACTTAACCAGGGCTAAGACCAGGGATTCGGAATCAAGAATCTCATCCACCATTTAGACTGCTGAAGGTTATTTATTTCTTTTTTTCCCCACTTATTTTCCCTCAGCTTCGTGAGTGGTTTTGCCATAGTATAAGCACATCATCATTAGCTGAAAAATCTGTGCTGGAATATAATCTTTCATATTCAAATCAGGATCAAGATTTTGAATTTTATTTCTTGTAAGCTAACATTTTATACTTGCTTGTTTGTTTAGTTTTTAGTTGGAACTATCTCTTATGTGCATCGCCCACTGGTTCAACTCAAATATCAGTGACTGGATTCTGGATTAGAGGGCAGTGAATGGATTAGTTCTTGGTTTCGGGTCATATCTCTCATATGACACTCTTCAAATAGCTTTCTTCTCAGGAAAAGTGTGAAGTTGAAGAACAACATTGACGAATTGCCTCATACTTGGAGTTTTAGGACAAATAAAAGTAAAAGCTTTACAATGAAAATCACCATGCGTTAGTTCACATTTGCTTATTCATTAATGCAGCCTAAAAGGTGGTAGCGGTTTCAGGAACATGACTGTGCACATATGCATGATGAAGATTGCCATCACTCCTCAGCTTTCTTAGAATTCCACTCCAGCTAGCTCTTTTGTTTTTACAGCTCTTTACTTGGCCATATTTTCACTCTGTCTGAAGGACCTCTTTAAATAGTTGCATTTTGTTGTTATTTCACAATTTTCTGTTCTATTTAGTGTCTCCCAATTTCTGTCTCTCAATCCCATTCTCCTCCTCACTCTTTCTGTCTACAAATGAGCTTTTGACATTCCTTGGCCCCATCTGGTGTCCGCATGGGTTGTTTGGCTTGGCTAAGGCAACCTTGTTCCCTTAGTTCTCTCTCTTTCGTGGAACAGCGAGAGGAGGGGTTGACCCCCCCCCAAATATCTCTTTGTTTGCCAAAAACCATGATAAAGGGCCTGTGGCCGTTACTGCTCGTACTTGACACTTGCAAGAGAAAAACATCCTCACCGCAAGATTCCTGGGCCTCGAAAGTAGCACTAGATATCGAATGCTGTTCTATAAACATACATGATCTGTCAGTCATTCATTTCACTATGGGCGTGCCTCATTGTGTAAGGCCGAGAGCTTGTATATTATTGACTTTGATTGACCCTATTGTCTGGCAGTTGATACACATCCATTGGGGAGTGGGAGGGGGGTTTGGATCCTCCTCTCAATCATTCAGAAGCTACTTCTTGCTTCAACTCTGTGCCCTGTCCCTTGACTCCACTCTTCTGTTTGCTTAGCTGAACAGTCCACAGCATCGCAAGATAGCAATTTTTTAATGATGATTCCGACCTCATTTCTTCATGTGAAGACATTTTTTGAGGGACGTTTTTTGAAAAGACTGTCAGACTGCCTTTAAAGAGCAAACTTGGCTATCATCTGTTTAAACTGGAGATCTCTGCTGGCTGCCACCCAAACAAGTTGCCTAGCAAAGGTTTGGCAAAATTCTTGTCAGGTTGAGTGGTGGATGTGGATCCTCCTTTCACCAGGACTAGGGGGAACTTGTCATGCATGTGTGGTCCTGTTGCAAACAGTATGCTGTGCCCCAAGTTTATGAACTTGGAAGAATCATCTTTTTTGGCCTTTCCTCCTCTGTTTTGGATAACATTCTCCTGCTTTCTAGTCCAAAGAGTCTGACCCCTGCTGTCTTAATCTTCCCCTGCGGGTCATCCTATCCATTTCTAATCTTTAGAAACCTTGCTTAGCCAATTTCTAATGCAGAGATTGTTTGGGTGTGCTGCAGTATTTGGAGAGTATTCTTGTAAAAAACATTTTGCCCTTTGTCTCAGAATAATTGTGGGGAATGTAAACTGTTTTAAATGGTGGTGGGTTAGATCTGATGATGTTGGAGAAGCAGACACTGAACAGTTTGCTTTGAAGGAGTATGAATTTTACCTTGTGACTGAAAAGGTTAACAAACTAATGTGTGTAATATTGTATATATTTTTTGATGTTATATTCTGGCCAGTAGTCAGTCTTATACACTCCAACATTGGCCCTGATTTAACCATTTGTGACCTGGATAAGATACAGAGGTCTGTTATTAACTTTAGGATGGATGTAGAACACAAATTGATAATCCAAATTGATAGTCCTGACTAAATGGAGAACTTTGATTCATTTCATTTTTAGGATTTATTGATCAGTTTGTTTCATAGATTTATATTGGTCAGGCCCCATGACCTTATATGGCCAAAAAATATCAAGCGTTTATGATGAGTATGATCAGAACGTGATCATTATCCACTAATATTATAAATGTTATGTCATTTTCTACGCCAGCCTTGGACTATAGGATGTTTTGTAGTGAGTAGATACAGCTCATACATTGGTTGTTCAGGGTTTGTGTTTATACCAGATTATAGTTTAAGGCTCTCTGTTCTGCCAAGGTGTGAGCTTGTCCATTTTCCTTCCCCAGCAGCTTGTGCTCTCCAGGAAGGGAGGGTTTTGTTTAAGGCTGGACTGTGTCACAGCATCATCCATGCTGTTTTTGTTTTTCCATACAGGGTCATCTGAGCATGTGTAGCTTTAACCCAGTCACTGGGCTGCCTAGCACCTCGTGTTCCTCTGATCTGCCCCGAGTCCTCTGTAAAGCCTTTGCTTTCTTGGCCTCTTTGAACTCAGTATTGTCAACAATGAGTCTATTGTGATTTGGGAGCCTCTGTGAAGTCTGTCCTTCCAGACAACCCTGTCCATGTGAACATCATCAAAGGGCCTCCTAGCACTAATCTTATCTTTGTGGAGTGCACCAACTGGCCATCTCTTTTCAGCGCACTCACTTTTTGACTTTTCCTCTCTCTCTCTCTGAGTTGTGTAGACAGGAGTAACTTTGAGGCATTTGCTGGTTTACATACTTCATTTTGGCCCAGTGAGCCTGCCATTTGTGTTTTCCCTCTGCTTGTTCTTACCTTTTAAATTGCATTTGAATGTGCCATTGTTTTATTATTATAATTCTTTGCAATTATTAATATTTGTATATCTATATTTTCCCCCTAAATCTCACAGTGCCACCAACCTGGGGGGTGAAGGCAAATATATGCTTCCTCTGTGACATGTGAAGCTATTCCAGTGCCCCTAAACAGCTCAAAACGCTGGATGAGAATGGCAGCTGTCCAGATCTGCCATGTCTTTCAGCAGATGCCAAACTAGCCAGCACTGTTCATACGTGATTGGCAGAGAGATGGTGGGAATGCTATACAGCACGAGGGCAAGGATAGTTCTGTTTTCTTGAAATGGTGCCCTGCATGCTTTCCCCACAACCAGATTAAGACTAATCCACCGCCATTTTAATGTATACTCTCTTTTCTGATAGCTTTGGAGTACAGAACCAGGCCTCGGTGTAGGTCAGCAAAGTTCTGTTTTTTTGCTCTTTTTCCCAGCATGATTCTTGTCTTGGGTTTTCTCCTTGTGTTGACGTGCATTCTTTCAAAAGAGAGGAAAATTGCTCACTGTAGCATTTATATTGCCTTAAAAGGGAAGTGAGTTTTTGGACAGATTTAACTTGAGGGCGATGACGGAGGATAGAGAGTGGAGAGAGGGAGTTTGGGGAAGGTCACCAGATTCAACCTTATCCATGCTTGAGCCAAATTGGAAATTTTATCTGATGCTTGATGCTGTAGATGCTGACATTTTTAGTATTAATCCGATTCTGCTTTTAGGCTTGTCTTGGTAATAGTATCTTGTTTTAAGTTTTAATCATATTCATAACATTGTAAATACATTTGTTATGTGTTTCTTTTCTTCTTTTTTTCCCCTCCTCTCTCTCCATTATATGAAGCTATTTTAGTAAAATCCTAAAGTGGTCAAATTGGCCTATTAGCTTTTCTTTTTCTCTTCAGTGCTGTTTTTAGCAAGTAGTTGCCAACTGACCACCGAAGCTAAAAAAAAAAAAAATAAATAAAAAAAAAAGCATATATAAATGATTAAACATACATACATTCATTATCTGTAACCAATTATCCAGTTCAGGGTCGCGATGGGTCCATAGGGGGAGCCAGTCCTTCACAGGGCGACATACACCCACACATTCACTCACACCTATGGAAACTTTTTTGAGTCACCAATCCTACGCGGACACGGGGAGAACACACAGCTCCCCACAGACAGTCATCCAGAGCAGGACTTGAACCCACAACCTACAGGTCCCTGGAACTGTTAGATTTGTAGGTGCCTCCTTCAATCAGGCGATTGTCAGCCAAATCAAGTTATGTGACGAGTGCAGACCAGTAAAAAACATTAGGTTCCATCAAAAAGCATCAAGCCTAATTTGAATGTCACTGTTACACTGTAAAAAAAAAAAAAATTAATTGGTCTACGCTAATTTTTTGTATGTGCACTGTTCACTACAATGATTTAGAATTGCGTCCATCCAAGGGAAAGCATTTAAATTAATACAACATCTCAGTGATGCTCAAATGGTCTTAGATCACCAGCCGTGAAATTCCTTATTGCTGTGTGTATCGTTGAAAGAAGTGGTGTGTAGCATACGAATGAGATATGGCTTTCATTAGTTAAGTATGTCTCCCAATGAAAGCCAGGAATTCTCTTCACCTTTCTGAATATGGCTCTCTCTTCGGAATAAAACAGCTGTCTAAACATGCTCCTGTTTTGTGTTTTTATTTTCTAAAAGCAGATAGCACGACCATCACAAGAAGACAAGTCTGACGACAAAACCGAGGAGGACAAATCTGAGAAATCAGAGAAGAAGGAGGACGAAGAGAAGAAGGAAGAGGAGGAGAAAGATGAAAAAGAGGACTCAAAGTGTGTGGACCTTTTGTGTTTTTTCATTGCAATTCTTAAACTTTTATAAAGTCTAGAAAGTGTTTCTAGATTCACTTGGATTACCTTGTGTTAAAAATGAACCTGTAAAATAAAAGTTCAGTTTAGTACTTTAGCCCAGGTTGACTTAAATATCCATTGTCATCAGATACCACTTTAAATTATCTACTCTAAGCATTCGTCTGATATTGGTACTAAGTTTCAAACAATTATCTGTAAAATTAAAGGTGAATTATTTATTTATTTTTATTATTATTATTATTTTTTTTTTTTTAAATAAAGTGAGGCCTGTGGCTTTAGCCTTTTTCAGACGTGACTAATCCACCTGAAATCCCCAGTGTAAATTCAAGCCTTCAGCATTAATAAGAGGGACTTTTTTAGGTCAACATCTCTTTTCCATAAGGCACCCCACAGAATTTCACCAGCTGACAAGTGGCCTTTTTGTAGTGGAGTTTGGTTGTTGTCATTTCTCCAGGGCTAGCAACTTGTTTTACCTTCTAGAAAAGAGAAATATGGGAGCTTATGTTTCCTTAGCCAAAACCAGCCTCTTCAAACCTTTCTGAACCAAGGGGAACTGTTCAGAAATTATTATTGCCCCATCTGATTCTTTCTTTCTTCACCACTCCTTTTCTTGTCCTTCTGGCCCTTTTTCCTGGAATAGATGCATTCTGATAACTGTACAGCTTGCTGGGTATTTGCCCAACTATCTGTTAGGCAGTGGCACTTGTGAAGAATGTTTAAGCCCAAGTGGATGAAACCCACATTAGTGGCTCTGGGCCATGGTCCACTTTTTTTTTACTCTTTTCTGAAAATATTCTTGATAGGGAGACACTGATTGTCCATGCACGTGTGCGTGAGCATCTGCCAGACATGAGCTTCCAGAAATAGGGCCCTGTGTGAATGAAACAGAGGAGAGGTGAACATGCAGGGGAAAAAATGTGTTATGTCATTTATGAAGCCAAAGTTGAATTTTCTACAATGGCAAACAGCATCGACTTATTTGGAGCTTTTATTTATTGTTCCTGGTAAGAATTACGTCACTGCTTGGGACTCCAAGCAGCTTAAGAATAACTCCTGATCTGGACTCTATATTTTAGGCCTAAAAGGCTCCAGGCAACATTCGCAAACTTAGTGACACACAGATAAATACAATACAAAGACATTCTGTATCCATTTAAAAGCAGACAGAAATAAGAAAGAAAAGGATAGACTGTACTTTATATTACCGACACAAACGTCATAGTTTTTCACACAAAGCAGCCTCCTATACTGCATCTTAGGCAGTTATATCACAGTCATTTATTGAATTTTCATTTTGTGGTGGATTGTAGAGAAGGGAATTCAAATACAGGCAACACGCTGTAACTGTGTATGTATATTAATTCTGGGCTGGTGTTTGTGTTCAGGGACATTGGCAAAGATAAAGAGAAGTGCGAGGGGGAGGACGAGGAGGGCAAGGAGCAGAGCACGCCACGGGGCCGCAAAACGGCCAACAGCCAGGGCCGCCGCAAAGGCCGCATTACCACCCGCTCCATGGCCAATGAGGCAGCTGCTGTCGCTGCAGAGGAACCACCTCCACCAGCACCTGAACCAGGTATCGTACATGCAGGCATGCTTCTGAGTATGCCTGACAGATTTGGGAAGAAATTTTGCAGTTTTATTTGGTTCTACAAACCAGGACAAGGACCAAATACACCCCAAAGTCAAAATGCCTGTGTCATTTGCTCCTGTAGTGCTGTAAGCATAAGCAAATACAATCTCTTCCACTGTCTTCGTACTCATAGAATCTACAAAAATGATTTGTATGTAATGTTAATGTTTTCTGTTTCCCCTTTGGTAGTTTTGCCGGACCCTGTCCCACCTCCTAAACCAGAGCCAGTGCAGAAACCTGCACGTGAGCTTGCTAAACTTGCCCCTGTGAGCGCCATGGATGCCCAATCACGAGGTGTGTGCACCCACAAACATGAACAGACTCCACACACAAGGGTTTCAGTTTGTCCTCTGAGTTTTTCTCAGAGTTTACCTGTAGGCTTGTTCACTACATACATTTTCTAATAATTAAAAAAGCTATTAGAGAACTCAGCTGATATTTCTGGAGCATGAAAGCCATGAAATCTGCTGGGTTTTCCAGCATTGTGTGAGTTAAATAGTGACTATTTGGACAGACATTGGAATTGAACTTCAGGCTGAACAATCACAAGTACAGACAAAACAAACGTGAGCTTGCTTTAAGCCGTGACTCTAAACGCTTGACCCACTTTAGTGTTGAGATTTTACAGCCAAGGAAATGAAAGAAAAGCTGTTTACATAGAATATTTTTTCCCCCTCACTCTGCTCCTCTGAAACGTGTCTGTTAGATCCATCAGGACCGCTGGCCTCAGCCTGCATCCTCCTGACATTTGAGGGTTTTTCACTCTTTCCTTCTTTCATTCTTCCCTCCCTCAATTGCTTTTTGTCCATCTCAAAACAAGCCTCAGCTTTCTCTTTTTTTTAGTCTTGTATTTTGATCTGAGTTCCATCCTTTCATTTTACCATTAGCCCGTCCTTTTCTTCCAATTTCCCTTGGAGTTTGTGGGTTGCCGTGGTGACAGAGTATGTCTCAGGTGGAAGCAGTTGTCATGGGGATGGTAATGGGAGGCAGGTAAACCCAGTGACTCCTCTCACGCTCTCAATCCTGATCTCTCTTTGGAAAAGTCCAGGGCACTTATATGTGCGTGCTGTTTATGTGCTCTCCTTTTTCCTCTAACTGGAAGATTTATTCTCCACTGGACAACACAAATTATTTTTCTCTGAAAATACATTCCATGTGTATATATAGTTTGGTTTCAGCTTTTTATAAATGTGTATTATTGAAAAAAAAAAAAAAATAAAATGTATGTGTCAGTCAGAGTTGTGAGCTGCAATTAATCTTTAGGTAGAAGGACATTTGTTTGCCAGTGTTCTTTGGGCAGAGCATTAGTTGTCCATTGTTGGTCATGCTGTGTTTTTGGAAGTGTTTCAAACCAGAGAGAACTTGTTTCCTGCCCCGCCTGCTGTCCTCTACGTACCTCTCTGCCGTCCGTCATGCTGTAATCGGACTGGCCTTTAACTCCATTAAACCTCAACTAGTGTGTATGTCTTTGTGAGAGACAGAGGGATGGATTTGTGTCATACCCACTCTGTGTGAGGGGATATGGTCTGATGCCATCTGTTTGTTTCACCCAGTTGGGCATGCGCCAGCCCTTGGATTTTAGCTCTAGTCATGTTTGCTTGTTACTTTAGAAGAGGTCCAGATGTTACCAGAGGAAAAGGAATGAAGTGTTTAAATACTTCTTCAACAATTCAATTAGTTCTCCATCCTGGGCTCACTTTTTGGTTTTCCCACAAAATGCTGAACAAAATATGAAAGAGGGGGAAATGATGCCTGGGTCCCTGTTGTTGCTTGGCTGCTATGGGATGTTGATTTATTTTTGGATGTTTACAAGTTTTTGTGCTTTTTTTTTTTTTTTAATAGAGGATTGATTCTCGACAATGCATTTTCATACCACAATTCACATTTATTTGTATTTCAATGTCATATGTTTATGATGCATTGTTACATCCTTTTGAAAAGTTCATTCCATTTAATTTACACCATTGATGAGTATGTCATGTTCATTAACCACTGTAAGTGACATACATCACCGTGGACGTATTAACAATCACACTTTCTCAGAAATCATCCAAAATTATTTAGAATATTTTACTATATGTAAAAACTTTTAGATAATTACATGGTGTGAAGCAGAACCGAATTTGAAAAGGCTTTTATTCTGCCACCTTATCAAGCTTTGAGCACAGCATTTGTTTTGGCACAGTGCCTTTTTTTCCCCTCATCTCCTCCCCCCACTTGTTTTGTCTACTTCACCATGTTTACCTGTAAGTTGAAATGTGACATTCAGTACCGTTATCTGTATGTAGAGCTTTCAGTTCTGTTAAGTAAAGTCACAAGCTGGTTCTATTACAATGGCACTCATCAGGTTTACACAGTGTGTCTAAGATACAGAATCAAAAGTTGACTGGTCATGTCCTGCCTAAAAAATCAGATAAATAAGCTCGATACTGATGTCAGTAGCAGTCCATATTGATGCATCACTATTATGTGTTATATGACATCTTTGAAAAGGATACCTGTGGCAGATGTTATTTAAGATTGGGAAAACACACTTAAGCTTGCATACTTATTTACTTGCGCGCACACACACACACAGAGGTGCTCAGAGGTTACAGGGAAACATAAGCAGTAGGCAGTCAGCAGGGAGGCATTTATTAGATTTTATTTTATTACTAGTAGAGACGTTCTGTACTTGACATCTAAACACTGCAACACACACCATATACATGCACACACCAGCGCAAGCACGCGTGCACACACACTAATACACACTTGTGCAAATGTCAGAGGTTCACCCTGTGCTAAATTTGTCCAAATGTTTGGTCAATCTCAAGGAGGCGCTGCAGGAGAGGGGGAGATGGGTATATAACTGCCCTCATTGGTTATCTCTCTCTCTCTCTCTCTCTCTCTCTCTCTCTCTCTCTCTCTCTCTCTCTCTCTCTCTCCTCCTTTCTGACTAATGGTCTCTCTCTCTGTCTCTGTTGCTGAGTGGAAATTAAGAAGGGAGGGGCAGCTGCAGTGTTGCTCCACTGAAAAAAATGGAGCTTAGCTACTGTTATTAGACACACTCTTTGCTGGTGTGTGTTTGTGTGTCACTGTTTGAGGGGAAGAGGGAGGTGCTTGTGTACTCCTCCAGTGTCTAGCCTCTTATCAGCTGACTAGCGAGAGAGAGAGACAGTGAGAGAGGGAGAGCAGGGGGGGTGGTCTCATTGTTGAAAGAGCATGAAAGGAACGGAAAGAGACACAGAGCAGAGGAAACGAGAGGGTAGAAGTGAGCGAGTACGAGAGAGGGAGAAAAAGAAGGGAGGGTGTGGGAGAGTGGAAGAGGGGAGGGGAAAACCATAGCGGAGGATATGAGGGGAGGGAGGGCAGCCCCTGAATGTAAACAGATTATTAGATTAAAGACTGAGCGAGGGAAAGTGGAGGAAACTCAACCAACACAACACAGTACGGTCAGTCTCTCTCTCTCTCTCTCTCTCTCTCTCTCTCTCTCTCTCCATTGCTAACTGGCTCTCTCCCCATTGCTAACTGGCTCTCTCCCCATTGCTCTCTTTTCCTCTGAGCTCCCTTGGTTTCACCTTCTCTCTTTTTCTCATTCTCTTGCTTTCACTCTGACTTTGACACCACTGTTTTACCTTTTCTGCCTTTCTCTCTATCACTTTAAACATTTCCCTTTCCCCATTTCTGTCTGTCTGTTATTTACGTATTCATTACTTCATCATTCTCACCGTGTGCTGTTCCTGCAGGATCTGTTGAGGCTGGAGAGACTTCTCGCTGGACCGAGGAGGAGATGGAGGTTGCCAAAAAAGGTAGTGCTCATATTTTTCTAACTTTCTCATTTTATTCTCACTTAGCGGTACCAGCTGTTTTCTGACTGTATCACAGAGCTCACACATTGGGTTCTGTCTGATCTTTATCTCGTTGTTTAACCCCAGGTTTTCAGGGAAGCCTGTGTTTTTTCTAGTTCGTGCTTTGCAAACTTTTTGTCTCTGTCAGGGCGTGTGTGTGTGTGTGTGTGTGTGTGTGTGTGTGTGTGTGTGTGTGTGTGACCGTGCACTTAGGCCTAGTTTGCTCTAACGGAAGTTAAAGTGGATGAAAATTTTCTTTTATATATATATATATATATATATATATATATATAAAATGCTTAAAATAGAACCACTGTGCTGTTTAAGGGACAAAAGTCAAGTGCAAAGATGATTTTCAAATGGCATGTTCAGTAACTCTGGTGCTGTAAATGGAGTATATGTGTTTTGTTTTTTTTGTGTGTTTTTTTTGTTTTTTTCTTTAAACCACTGTAAGCACTAATCTTTTTGTTTGGTGCTTGTGTTTGTTTTTTGATGCGTTTTACCTTCACTTTTCTTACTTTTCTTTGGTCACGTTTTGCATGTTTTCTTAGACATTATAGAAGATATATAGTTAATGTATTATGCTGTGCTTCCCGTGTGGACACATCAACCACATAGTCCCGTGAGTGATTACATGCCTTCATGTTTTTTGAATCGGCAAAGGACAGAGACAGCTTAGACTGACGCAACAGAATAAATAAAGAGATTATTTAGAATTAATTAAGGCAGTGGGAATGTGTGTGTGTGTGTGTGTGTGTGTGTGTGTATGAATTAGTGTGCAATAGTGAAGGTGAGGTTGATATCCTGATATCCAGGTGTGCAGGATATAGAGGCAAAGAGCTTTAATTTGTTTCTATTAATAAGTTATTGTGCCTGATACTGATGCAAGTGGAGAAACCAATTTGTTATTTACCCTCTAATACTAGTATTTTACTTTACCCCGGTCAGATAACTATATTAAACATAAAATTATGGATGGTTTCGTTCAGCCAAATATATTTGGCGGTTCAAATACACTGCTACATTAATGCACTTAATAGGATTTTTTTTTCTTTTATTTAATAGATGATTTTGTAATGTAAAGATGAGTTTAATGTTTTTAAAGCTGAATCTAAGATCTAAGCTCCATTGTTCTGTCAATAATAATATTATTATTAAGGTTATATAAGGTGTTTTTTCTGTCAGACAACATCATTTTGTTCACCAGTCTAAGATGCACCTGGCATGTTTCTCCCTAGTAGATAGTAAAGCACTTTGGATCGTCATCAGACTAGCAGGTGTGAAGTCTTAGTGATGCTTAGATGACCTAGTGATTCATTATTATTCTCAAGGCATGCATAATGCTTGTTAAGGAATTAGTGGTAATCTTACTTACCCATTTTCTCACATGTGCACATTCTCTCTTTGGCTTTTACAGCCTTAGTTTTTCTCATACATGTGGTTCCTTGTGCATGGTAACCTACTGAGATGCAACATCTGCAGAAATAACTAACAGGTGCATCCACAATCTGATGTATTTGCTGCTTTCTTTCATTCTTTTTTGAATGTAGTCAAGGTTTTGAAAGACTAACTGAAAAGCTGATTTTACTTCCAGTATTCTCCCTGCCGGAGGGCTAGAAAGCCTAATTTTAAAAAGTTTCATATACGTGGTTTTGAAAATGCAACCTGAATTTCTGCAGACACACACACACCATCACACCCAGTACTGCTCTCAAGGCCCTGTACGCAATGTTGGTTGGCAGAGCTGCTCTGAGGGCAAACTCTGGCCTTCCTTTTCCTACCTCTGTGTTTTTTGTCTTCTGTCCACTCCGTAATAAAGGAGAAGTGTAAGGCAGCCAGGAAAATAGGAAGTGGGGAAGACTGGGTTTTGTATCATTGAGTATGTGCGTGTTGTGTGGTATAGATGCACATGTTTGTGTGGTAGCTGCAGGCTGTATTCTACGAAGAATAAGGAAGGATTATCTGAATCACAAGTTACATTATCAGATGAATAATGACAATTTTTGATGTAAATCAGTTATTGAGGTTAATCAGCGAAAAGTAGTATAAAGGGAAGGATTTAATATGGGGTTCTGAATTATTTTTTTCCTTTAATTCTCATCACATCTTTAACTAACCTTCACAGGAATATCTCAGACCTAAACAGAATATTAAATTAGTACCTTTAAACTGAGTATAGTTAAATACTTTCTGAACTTTTGTTGCAATTATAACTATGGGTCTGTTTCTTGGTTTGCTTTTCAATGACTTGTTTCCTTCTGGTATACAGAAATCTATTTTCCATAAAAGTGTCATTGTCCATAATGTGTCCTTTATTTATAGCCCTTATAAACCATTCTTGCCACAGGTGTCAGTACTGTGTTCTACCAGGCAAAAAGCCAATGCACTATATTGAGTCTCAGTTAAATATCCTATGGTGAGGCCTCTGGCTACGGCAAAGCCCAATATATATATATATATATATATATATATATATATATATATATATATATATATATATATATATATATATATATATATATATATATATATATATATATATATATGGCTTTTAACCTAACGCTCTGCATCTGGCATATTGTTACAGGGCTATACAGTGAAACAGCAGTAGACCTCTCTTTGTGCATATCTTTGACCAGCTAAGTTTTTGCCCACTCCCAGTTTTAAGTTCCACTCATAATACTGGAATTGTTTCCTGTCTAAATTGCTATAGAGCAGTGGTTTCCATTTTGAACTTCAGTACATTTCAGAGTCCTATATCTTGCTTTTTAACTTCACTACATAATGAAAATCTGCCATTTTCTTTTGGTTTATACGTGTCTGAACAAATCTCCCTGCTCTGCACAGCTCTCTAAGCGACACACAGCAGCACCATTGCTAGGAGACGAACTAATACAGTCGCCGCACTAAAAAAAGTGAAAATGTTTCTCCGCCTAAAACCAATAATACCAAAAGCAGTATTTTATTTAGCAACTGTTGTGCGAATTTGAGACTAAATAATCACTTTCAGTTCTTAGAACAGTTATGAATTAACAAAATGATTTGTTATATTTAGTATTTGGCTGTATTTGAGTCATCAGTAACTATTATACATTCATTAAAATGGTTTACAGATCTGTAGATGTCACAGATCATTCCGGAGGGTGAGATTCAGTTGGAGATTTATTAAACACAATACGTGAAGTAAGGTCAAACCCAGAAGAAATGTTCCAAAACACAGAAATCATTACAGAGAGATAAACAAGTCCAAAAGACAAAAATGAGTATTCTGCAACTATGTAGACAGAGCTTAAAGGAACACTATGTAATTTTTTTTTCCTAAAGAAAAAAAAAATACACCTTCAAAATCATTGTGATGCTTCACTGACCTATAATAGGGAGAATAGAGCCTGTGTTGTTTCTACTCTTGGCTCAGCACTGCAGAAACAACACTATGTAAATTTTAGAGTAGGAAACCGTTCCTTCCCTCCTGACCAATTCAGTACAGTGCTGTAAAAGTTAATTACACTAGGGGGAGCCCCAGGAGCAGGAAAAAAAAATCCCAAATCCTACCTATTGTTTCCAAATGAGTAAACAAAAATGTTCTGATGCAGAGAACACACTAAAGGGCAATTTTTGCTTTTGCGTTGACTCAATGCAGTGCCTATGCCGTAGCCTGCACTAGTGTCCTATGCCATTGTAAAAGTTTATACTTGTGCGTTGGCATCTGTGTTGCTCTGCAGTTGCACTACCAAACCACTAGGGTGAATTTCAAATATCTTTTTAAGTGGTGTAGTGGTATTTGTTTTACAAATCTTTAAAGTGCACTATTTAGGGAGTGTAGTGTAGAGCAGTTAATGTATCTTGACTTGAACAACTTGAAGCATATTCGTTCGACTATAGACCAATCACATTCGTTGTGGTATGCGTAGGCACAACGAGTTACATTTCTGGAAAGGTGTGAATCAGACCACGCTGCTTACGACGTGGGTTCAACACAGAAGCATTAATTGGGCTTAATATTCAGGAGTGAGTGACCTCTGTTGGTTTGTCGAGGCAGCACCTTGTGTTTATGGTAATAATTTATATAATGTCATTCATTGTGTTCACTCATGTCAGACTAATTAATGACTATCTATTAAAAGACTCAGGAACCACAAATGATACTAGAGTCATTTCACCTACAATGTGTTAAGCATGAGTCTTGTTACAAAAATGATAATAGAACATTGGAGCCATAATACGTCATGGTCCTTGTACTTTCGATGCTTAAGTACATTTGAAGGTAAATACTTTTGTACTTTTACTCAAGTGGACATCTACAACGAGGACTTGCAACTTTTACTGGAGTAAAATTTGATCTTGTGTACGTTTAACTCAAGTACATGTCCAGTACTCTGTCCACCACTGCTGTAGAGTGACCACCAGGTAATACTTGGTCACTAAGAAGTTCAAATGAACAGATGACTGTACGTGAACTAGGAGTGTGGATGTTAAAAATCTGTTAACCACTGAATAATTGAAAACTGAAATTGATTGACTTATCCATTACCCCATGTCTTGGAATTCAAAATGAAAATAAACTGGTCCGTAGTTTTGTCAAGCTTGTGAAGTTTATAAAGACTGTACAGAGTTATGGTTTTGCTCAGATTTGCAGTCACAAGTATTATGTACTGTGCTACTATAAAACCCAAGCATTTAACATGAACACACTGCAACGGAGAGATTTAATTAGCCTTTTCACAGTAGTCCTGTGATTGACTGTGGCGGCCTTCTGTGGTTTACTGTCTGGACATTGGTGTTTTTTTTCATTTTGCATAAAGGGGGAATTCCACTGATTTCTCAGAATCTGTTCACCTCAACTGTTGATGTTACAAAAGATATGAAAATATGCTTCCAAGCTGAGGGTCCTGATGGTATCCACAACAGAATTCAGTTGAGATGTTTTTTGCCTCTTTATCTCTTCCATGAATATGCATTTTCAAACTAAATTTGAACCCAAACCTTATCTCAGCGCGTGTGTGAATATGTTCTGTCTCAGTGATTATTTTGGAGTTGGTTCCAAGGCTGTGCTGCTTAGTTTGTCCCATAAAGTCTTGCAGAGGATAAGAGAGTGGTGACTTGAGACAAGTTGAGAAAACACACAAATAGACCTATATCCTATATTTATTTATTTATTTTTATATTATTATTATTATTTTTTTTTTATTATTTCAAATCAGATGGAACATATTGGGTCCGCTGCGATGTAACTTTTTAGTCTCTGTGCTCTTTCTTGGGCTTCTTTTACATATCCACAGATGTCATGATTGTGCTGAAGTATATACTGTTTTTTGGTCATTTGGGATTTAGGTTTTGTGGTTCAGGAACCTATTTATGTTGATGGAAATGTGCAGAATGTTTCACTATTAGGTAGAGCTAAGTGATATCTCTGATTTCTCAAGAATGATTAGTTGGTTGAATTGCTATTTAAGCTCATTGTCTGAGTAAATGGAGAAAACGAAGCACTGTGACTGCACTCCTGAGAGTGAACAAGTAAAAGATACAGGCTAATCTGTGTTTTTATTGCATCTGCCTAAGCTTTACGTTAAAAAGTACATCTGCAGCTAGCTGACTAGAGGATTAGCATCACTAGTGGACTTCGAGGTGCCACAAAGTGACGTTTGATTGACCCAGTGGAAAAGAGTAGGCCTTCTATAGAGAGAACATGAATGTGTTTTGATTGTGTCAGCTTTGAGTCGCACATTCATCTTCTTTCTGTACCTTTCATTTGCATGTAGTAAAGTTGCTTCAGCTGGATTTAGAAGTTTCATGGTAGTCCAGTTTTAGCAGAGGATTATGGAAGTCGTGTCTCATGAAGCTAGAGTAGAACAGGATACAATTAATACAGGATATGTTCCCTTTTAAAATTATTTCTGCTTTTTTACTTTCTTTTCCAAATGAATGGAATGGATATATAAACAGATAAAGCATCCCACTGTGGCATCAGACCTCACACACTTCTCTTTCTTCAGGGCTTGTGGAGCATGGGCGGAACTGGTCAGCCATTGCTAAGATGGTAGGCACCAAAAGTGAGGCTCAGTGCAAGAACTTCTATTTCAACTACAAGAGACGCCACAACCTGGACAACCTACTCCAACAACATAAGCAGGTGAACAGCAGCACATCTGGCCTTGTTCCGCTTCTCATGAACTGATGTTGCTGATCCACTTAGCATAGTTCTGTAGGTAACACTGCTCCTCCCCACATGAAAGGCTAAGATTCAGGGGCAGATGCTCCAAGATCAAAATGACAAGAACCTGTATTTATTGGCCCAACTATAGATGGCAAAATATCAGTTTTTCTTTCTGTTATCAATATCAAAATCTTATTCAACATTTCTATTTAAAAACTAATATTTCCTTGGCAGCCCATCAGTACTGCTATATGCCATTTTTAGTCTAGGTTTGTTGTTGCTGAATGGTGTCATAGTTTGCCTCTGTACATGATCAGGCGGTTACCTCACAGTTACTTTTTTCATAGTTTGCGTTTGTTATTATAGGTGACCAGACGATTACGCGAACGAGACGCTTCCCAAAGTGACAGCGTGGCCACGGCTTCAGCTGATGACGATGAGGAGAACCCAGATGACAGCGAAGGTGAGAACAGAAACACACTTGCTGGATGAGTTATGGGACTTTTGCCCTAAATTGAGCAAATGTTTGCTTAACCAGAATCATTGTCATAAACCGTAAACATACTTTCACATTTGTATTATTCTAAAGAGGAAAAAAAAAGTCGTATTGGTATCAGGATAAAAACGATCCTTCTGCTAAAGTTCATATTTTAAATAATTTAAGCTATATTTCCACTGTATTTCTGATTCTGTGAACATTGGCAGGTGGATGCACATATGTAGCTAATGAAATGTAAAAAATAAAATAAAATAATAATAATTAATAAGAAAAAAAAAATCAGGATTAAGTGCTTATTAGGTGAGTCCGGCCCACCCCCAGGTCTCTGCTTTACTCTGTTGCAGAGGATATAATATAGAAGCTTAAAGTATCCCTGACAGACACAATGAGGGGTTTTTAAGGCAGCGCTGACCTGCTTCATGATGGAATGTTTGATTAGACCTGACAGTGAAACCCCAGTCTGAAGCGCACGGGCAGCGAAGTCATGGCGACTACTCCTACTGTCTGTACTTCTAATGAGAACTAGAGAGGATCAGATGAGGAGAGAATGAGGAGGGTGGCAGAGCAAGCAAGCACGAGAGAGAGAGAGAGAGAGAGAAAAGATAAAAAGGATCTGGACTAATTCTGAGTGCCAGGCTTACTCTTATGTAAGTGTTCTTTGGCTTTGAAGACTCAAGAAGTGTGCTGTAAGTGCTGCCACTGCTTGTTTGATCCGGTATGATGCCCTCCCTTCATCCCTTTCTACTCTACCTCTTTTTTTCCCTCTACTTTCCTCCACTCATTCTCTGCTACTTTGCCCCAGTGCAGCCTTTCCACTCTCTTATCCTCTGCTGTTGCTGTATCTGTCTGTCTAAAATGGTCCAAGTCATCCCACCCTAGCATGCACTTTTCAGTCTTTTTCTCTTGTTTTAGCTCTTCCTCCTCTCTGTCTCTCTCTGTCTGTCTAAAACGATCCCAGTCATCCCACTCTAGCATGCAATCTTTTGTCTTTTTCTCTCTCGCTCTATCTCTCTGTCTCTGTCTCTCTCTCTCGTCCTTGAATGCCCTGACTGCCTGCTGTGGAGTGCTCTGACATATACAGGAACGAGGCAGGACTGTTGTGTTTTGACTACTCGAGTTGGTCTCTATGACGCATGTGAGTGCATATATGGAGAAAGGATAAAGCTTGGGCTATTTTTGTTTTTTTATTGTTTTTTTTCTCTCCACAAATGCTTTATCAATTAGCTGTACCTGCCTCCATTTTCTTTTTTATTTCTCAATCAATCGCCCTCCGTCTCTCTCTCTTTACAGTTGCTCAGGGTGCTTGTTTTTAATCTGTGCCAGCTAAAGTAAAGCGGGTTAGCCATGGATCTTTCAGCTTACTCCATGCTTCCTAAGTGACAGAGCAGGAGAGGCACCCAGAGCCTCTTCCGCTTCTTTTTTTTTTTTTTACTGCATGATTGTCAGCAATCTAGAGAGTAGAGAAAGGGGTGGTTTTAGAATGCCTAGGAAGAAAATTGGACATGAAACTGCGTACAGGTTTGCGTGCTGTGTCCTGCTGCAGACACACTCAGGGGTTGCAAACTGTGTGTCATGTACGTGAACATCTCAAACTGTCACTGGTGGCTGTGCCTCAGCTCTCTTCAGCCTTTTGTAGATTATCATTTGCTGCTTACCGTCTTCTGATCTTGTTTCGTCCCGACTCCAAGCTGTATTTTGCATGGGTTGCAAGACTAAGGCTCTACGGTCAAATGGCCATGATGAAGAGGAAGTAGGCTAATTAGCCACATACTGGCTGCTGCCTTTTAAAACACAGGGTGATTCGCCATTTTTGTGCTATGGTCACAAACCTCTTCCAGGCGATCTACTTTACTGCACGTTTCACATCGAGTGCAAATTTTGCACTCTTGCTTCTGTTGTGGTAGATCAATCCTGTAATTAAACTGTAGAGCATGGTTGGTGAAGGACTATTCAAACAGATATTTTCCAGGCACAAATTTTTCATTTTCGCCTATTCACAAGTAATAGGAGTAGATTCATATCTATTTTGTAGGTGCTATGTATCTTATTCTGAAAAGCTCTTTCAATCTCTCTTGAACCAGGTGCAGACAACAGCTCGGACACAGAGAGTGCTCCTTCCCCTTCTCAGGCCGATGCTTCCAAGCCCTCTGAGCCTCAACCCCAGTCCGGGGCTGCAGAGGGTGCCTCAGAGCAGGACTCTGCCTCCAACAAAGGTCCTGGCCTGGACACAAAAGCCCAGGATCCACACTTTAGCGAGCTTAAAGTGAAACTGGAAAAGAGCCCAGAAGGTGGGGTGGCAGGCGACAGTACATCTCAGGACGAACGAGTGCGAACAGCCTTTGAGGGTCAGGTGCACCCCAAAAGCGAGCCACAGGACACTGAAATGGCAACAGGGCCAGCATCTGCAGGAGCTCCGGAGAGAGGAGAGGTGCAGATAAAGACAGAACCAGAAGCAAGGGAGAAAAGCGAGAAGCAGGGGGATCAGGCACACTCAGACAATGACTCAAGCGCCACATGCAGCGCTGATGAGGACATTGAGGCTGAGCCAGACAGACAGAGGTGAGGAACAAGATGATTCCTGTGAAATACACTATAATTGTTTCTTTCTGGATTGCAAATTGTTAGGAACTTGATTATGTGAATGGTGTTACATCAGCAACATCATATAGGGGACAGGGTCTTTCTTCCCTTTTTGATTTTTCTCTGTCTCTCGTTTATGCCTTAGGATGTTTTCTCTGGAGAAGCCATCATTGCTTGGAGGCCCCACCAGTGCCTCTGTGGTAGTCTCCTCAGCTAAGCAGGCCCAGCTCAGCATGCAGCAGCTGCAGCAGCGTGCCGCCAGCATCCCTCCTATGGTCAGTCCCCTTAGCTCCATTCCCCACTTACCTATCAGATATCCCTCCCTGGCCAGGCTCAGGGAGTGGGAAAGGCTCAGAGCTGGAGCCAGATCTCAGAGCCCGTCTCCTTCAGCCCAGCTGCCCAGCCATGTGAGTCCAGGCCACACGTGAGCCCACCTCCTCCCAAAAAAAAAAAAAAATCAATAATAAAAACCTGGATCAAAGGCCCCTGAATCAAAAATCAGTGATCTGAAGTGATTTAACTCAGAAATCTTGGTTAATTTCCTGAATGCTCAGAGCTTGTTTTTTAAAGGAATATAAAATAGAGGTGGGATTTTTTTCCTTTTGAAAATCTTATGACTTGATCTGCGTGCATTAAATTGATTGAACTTGTAGATGCAAAGCACCACTTTTGGAATACATGAAGTTATCTACCATTTATAAGTGTTATCTACCATTTTATCTGAAAACACTGATATCGTTAGAAAGGTAGAAATTGTCATTTAGAATGAACTCTTTTTTTAAACTTAAATGTAGACCAACTGCTGGTGATACTTCAACAACAGGTTGACTTAAGACGTCAAGCCTTCACTTTAGGTTATGTTTGGTTGCTCATTTTTAAGACATTTTAACAAATAATAGTAAACAGTTGATATAATAAAAAATGGCCTGATGTGCCTATAAATAAATAAAGCATAAATGTTTAGAAAGGTTCAAATGTTAAGACAGATTTATATGGTGCTTTGCCTCTAAAAATATGATCATTTTATACAGTGATGCCATGTGGCGGTGGCTTTCCAAACCTTCACCTTCAGTGTCCGCAGTGCTTTTGTGGTGTGCTTTAAACAGGCTGAGGGTCTTATTGGTTTAGCACTGTTTAGCAAAGTGGGCCCTGATTGGCTCTTAAGATGCAACAAAGTTGTGGCACGTCAATGACATTTCATCTGTACTTTGCTGGGAAATTGATAAGCATTGATTCGTTGAATTGGGACATGAGGGTAATAACCATAATAAATTGAATTCTATAATTAGGACCTGTGTTACAATAAGGTTGTAGTTCTGACCTGCTGTGTTCTCCCAACAGGTGTCTGGTCCATTTGGACCTACTGGTGTCCCTGTAGGATCTGCTATCAGTGGATTTGCCATGTTCCAAAACCAGATCAAAGCAGTGCACGAGTCTGCTCACTTGGAGGACAACCAGCGGCAGGACCCTGGCGAGGGAGAGCGTCGACCCCGGTTCACCACACGCAGCCCCACCATACTCGATCGAGACGGTAAGGTTACACAAATTCAGCTGTGTGCATCTGCTCCTCATTAAGCACTTTTAATGCGCCTCAGTTTCTGGAACAGCTCTGTGTTGTTATTAAGATCAATTTGTCACTAATCTCCTTCAGAATTCTGTGATCACTGCTTGGAGAATATTTGATTTGATGTTGTGAAGATATTAATTTGATCTATCATAAATCATAGCATAGTCAAGTGAAGTGTAACTTGTGTTAATAGAGATGTGCTAATCATTTCTCTTTTCATGAATCATTTTATTGTAATTAATTAATAACATGTATATGGAAACATCAGTATTTTATACAGTGAAGCCTTGTGAATGATCTTAAGCTCAAGGTTGCCCCATTTTTGTTAATGATGTCTAGCGTTTATAGAAAGACTGAAAGTTTCAGTGATAGTAAGGTGAATTACACAAAATTATCAGGGTTTAACATGACGTAGAAGAGAAAAGAAAGTTGGTACACTGCCTCTTTTTTTTTTTTTTTTTTTTTTAAATGTAGGGGGAGAGTGTGGTGGACGACTGATGACAAATTGTGGGTGTCTTGAGCTGATGTTTTGTGTTCTTTTGCCGATTATAAATTTTCTCTGCTGTCTGTCTGTTTGTTTGTTTTTTTTTTTTTGAAAACTGGCCAAACAAGACGCTGCATGTAGGAAAGTAAGAGTGAGAAGAACTAAAGACAGCACACAGGACTGTGGAATGCTGAAGTGGAACGTTGTGTGTCAGTCCGAAGTACCGTACATTTGGAACCCTGCTCCCTCCCTTGTGTTTTTTTGGATTGCTAGGGGCGGGGTTCTTGTGAAGTGTGTGGTGTGTTTTTCCTTTCCCAGACTCCTTTGGGACGATAGAGGGCAAGTGTCTGTGTATCTGGAAAGATGGTCTGAAGAGACAGGGCTTTTCCCGGACTTGAGGGCAGAACATAAGAGCAAAAATAAGATGAGAAACACTGCAGTTTTAAAGAGCCACACAAACTCAGTCAACCGAAGGGAACATTGGGGCAGGCTCTCGTCGTGATAACCATTAGCCAAAGTGTTTGATTAATCACACAGAGCTTTTCTCACCCTTTATTTGAGTTGCTTGTCTCTGCTGGCTTTGTAGTGTTTTGGGTTTTTTGTTGTTTGTGGTATTAGATTCATAGCACTGTTTGGCTTCAAAGCTATTAGAAGTTTTTCTCAAATTTTACTTGCTGCTCTGTTTATAACTATGAAGGTAAATATAGCAACAATGTAGAATTAATAACAGGTCTTCACAGATTTGTGTCTGAGGATTTTTGTTTGTTTCTTTTCCCTCAGGTAAGCCGTTTACTTACATGCCTTATGATATGAAGCTTATGGAGCAGGAGGCTCATAGTGGGGTAGGAAGACCTGGCTCACCCTACAGACTTTCTCCCCGAGAGCCCAGCAAAGCATCCCCCCAGCCAGACCCCAACAACCCTGCGCGGTACAGTGTCCCACCAGGTAATAACACTTCATATCATATGCAGTAATTTGAATTTCTATTTCTGTTAATTAGGTATGTCCACTAAGACATACTCTTGTATCTGTTTTATGAAAAGTTCAGTATATATTTTATCTGTCTATAAGAATAGGTATAATGTCTTTATCTACACTTAACTAATGGAATTTTTTAACGTAAAAACACTTATGAACTCAAAAGAAGTTGCGTTGTTTGAGCCAAAGTTTGTAAAACGTGCGTGTACAGGCATTTATAAACTGTGCAGCATCATGGATGCAGTGGGGTTATTTTTAATTCTTTATAAAAATCATAATTCATTATATTGTGAGAATCCAAATTTTCGACCCAATATAGAAAAGAACTGGTCAAACGCATTATTTCTCCCTTTCGAGCCTTTTTGTAATGCTTGAAACTCCACTGTGTAAATGGCCATGTACCATTAATTCAGACTCTTTGTGGTACATAAACAATTTTATGAGGGCCTCAGTCGGAATAATAGAGTAAATAATGAATGTAGACTGTCGTTAATTTATTTTTAAAGATGGAAAATCATGAATGATGAATTAATATAATGCATGTTCTCCGAAATCCATCAATTCCTAGCTGTCATTAGTGGTTATGTTTTACCACTATGTACAAGGTATATGAATTAAAAGAAAGTTAATAATTCACCAGCTTGTCTGCGTGTGGGGAGCTTTATTGACATGCCTGTGACAGAGTAAATGATTTCTGTAACTAGTCATACAAACAGTCCTCCACACACTTGAACGTTAACACTATTTCCAAGGCAGAGTGACTGTTTCTCAAGGAGAGCCGTGAGTGGTCATGTGGTGGCTCCCTGTGCACATGTGAACAGCTCTGCAACACACACACACACACACACGTGACCTGTTCCACTTATCAGCACTTCCAAAAGGCCTGGAAATTCCTCTACGGAACTGAACTCTGGCAGTCTGGACTTTCTATTGAAAAGGAAAGAAATTAGATAAGCCAGCAAATGGAATGTCCTGATCATTTTGCATTGCTCCACCAAGTAAATATGATATGAGGTCAGGAACCATTAGACTGTTGATGCTATTGGAGCTTTGAGGTACACTCTGAACTTTTGGCCCTTAATGTAGCCGTGAGAAATCAAGTCTTTAATCATAATAATGGTCCTTTGCATAACTGACCTATTACACACTGGCTGTTTGTTTTAACAAAGTAAGTGCACTTGTGTGGGTTTCCTCCGGGTGACTGTCTGTGAGGAGTGTGGTGTGTTCTCCCTGTGTCCGTGTGGGTTTCATCCCTGTGTCCGTGTGGGTTTCATCCCTGTGTCCATGTGGGTTTCCACCCTGTGTCCGTGTGGGTTTCCTCCGGGTGACTGTCTATGAGGAGTGTGTTGTGTTCTCCCTGTGTCTGCGTGGGTTTCCTCCGGGTGCTCCGATTTCCTCCCATGGTCCAAAAACACACATTGGTAGGTGGATTGGTGACTCAAAAGTGTCCATAGGTGTGAATGTGAGAGTGTGTTTGTTGCCCTGTGAAGGACTGGCACTCCCTCCAGGGTGTATTCCTGCCTTGCGCCCAATGATTCCGGGTAGGCCCTGGACCCACCGTGACCCTAAACTTGATAAGGGTTACAGATAATGTATTATACATGACACAATATGGCCAGTTATCTCATTGTGACCAGTGCTTTTTACATTGCACAAGAGTTGACGTTTTTACATAAGCCCATAAGTCCTGGGTGCTTTTAGTGCCTGTGTGGTTCTGAAGCTTTTAGGAGCTGTGCTTGGGTCACACCTGGGCAAAGCTATGTGAGTGAAAGAAATGTGTACCATGAGCTACTCTCTAACCTCTTGCTCCTCTTTTAGCATCTTTGCACCAATGTCTTCATGCTGAAGTGGAGCCCCTTTTTGCGCTTCGGCCACTTTTATGAAGCAACCTTTTGCACTTATGTCCTTTGTAAAAATAGTTATATGGTACTGCTATATTTCAGCAGTAAGTAGTTTGGCTGATGTTCCCAAACTGCTCAAGTGTTCTTGGATTAGTGTTTGCCCTGTAACAGGCCTGCCAACAGTGTGTCCTGCCAGCAAGAGAGACCTGTGAAGACATTTGATTTGACTGGGCAGAGATTTATCCCACCCCACCCGTCACCCAATGAGAAAACAAATGTGTTTATACTGTTTATCTTTATGATGTAAAAATTTATTTATTTATTTATTTATTTATTTATTTATACTAGTTCCTGAAAGTATAAGTATTGCTCATGTAAAAATCTAAATGACACAAGCCAGTAATTTAACTGAATATATAAAATAATATTAAAACAGTAATGATCTTACCTGATTCAGATGTCTTTGTGTTATGTAATTTTAATTAAGCTATATTTAGGGTTTTGTCTTTTTAGTCATATGAACCATTTATGCATTTGAACTATTTTAATGTGTTTTAATGCAGAATATTATTTTTTGTTTTCTTTAGCTACAGCAGGGTTTTTTCTGTTATTTTCCCAACTGAAAAACACTTCACTTCTATTCAGCTGTAATCCCTTTTTTTTTAACCTCTCATTCTCGTATTTGATTTCCTCAGTCCTGCAGCCAGCTCCTAACCAGGTGGTTCAGAACCTCCCCGATGGAATGCGTGTGACGTTTGCTCGTCACAGACCAGCCAACATTCCCTCTCCTCCTCCCCTCATCCCCACCTCCAAACCATCAGACAAGCCCGCCTTCATCCAAGGAGGATCCATCTTACAGGTATGTCAGAGAAAACTCATGTCCTATTACTAAAAGCTTACTCAGTAAATGCCATCATTACACTAAGCGCACTTGAGGTGCAAAGCTGAAAGTAAGTTGCCATTTGTGCCGCCTATTACAGACTTTCACAATTTTTCTAATTATTTTTATACATTTTGCTGGACCATTCTTACACATGGCTCCACATTTCAAGTCCCTCATTCTGAGGAATATTATCTTAAGTAATGGAATTTTCTTCAGTGTCAGGGCGGTATGCATGTGACGTGTTTTACTGGTATTCTGATTCCTGGATGTTCCTGCTCTCATAGGGAACACCGGGCACGTATCTGCCCTCACACACGCACGCTGTGTATGGGGCAGAGGGAGCCAAGAGTGCCGGAGGATCCATCTCTCTTGGGCTGCCAAGACAGCAGGACCCTGCCAAGCCTGGTAAGAGTAAGGGAGGAGAGTGAGACAGTGCAGTGCTATGGGCACAGTATATCTCTTTGTTGTGTGTGTCTTCATTTTTTTTTGTATATTTCTCCAAAAACGTTGTTTTACAGATGCTTATTTTTATATACTAATAATGCTTAATATTATTATTATATAATAATGATTTTGTTAGCCTTTTTTTTTTGAGGTTGTTGACCTGCATTTAATGTGTCCTAAACCTGTAAGTGGTCACTCAGCTATCAAGCAAGTACATAGGTGTATGTGAGAATTCTTTTACTGGTCCTTAAAGAAGTTAAGTCAATGAATATGTGCACTATGTGTTTTTATGATGTGTAGCATTACTTAGCCAGACAGCAGTCATACTACTTTGTGTACCAAAGTCACAAATATTAGCTTACCTTTCGTTATTTACTTATTTATTCAGTATGCAAATATTGATTTATTTATTTTTATTTACCCAAACAATATATTGTATTAAGCCTCAGTGATTAGGTGGATTTTATTTTTTAATTTATTATTATTATTATTTTTTTTAATTCTTCTAAATTCTGGGTGACTTGTCTTTTGCCAGTGTCTTACATAAAGCAAGAGGATTGTTCCCCACGTGGACAAAGTGCTCAGCCTGAAGGGTTGCTCTCCAGGGCACAATACGATGGAGTAGTCAGAGGTGAAACTGTCCTCCACACACATGCATGCACACTTGTATTATAACAGAAATGTTCAACGATGGCCGCATTATAAACAGTATATAATTGTTTCTTTGAAATAAAAGCCCACCTACTTTTTGCCTTGGGTGCAGCATAAGGGCCATTTCTGCATGTTGCGAGTTGGGTCCTGTTAACACTCACCTGAGAAAATGCGTTATGCTTGTGAGAGAGTCAAACCCAATGGAACCACCACAAATCAGTCAATCCTAAACGCTTTGACATGTTACCTATTAACTCATAGCAACTATTCTACTGATTCAGAGACACATTATGGCTGGGAATGTCATTTCTGTCCTGAGCAGGGTTATAATTATAAAATATTCAGAATGTTATGTGTTATTTTAAATTGTCTAAAGAAACTGGAGTTAAAGTTCAAAACATGATTTACTTCAAAAATTTAAATGAAATAGTATTATTTATTTATACAATACATATTGTAAGCACCACAAGTGAGGAATGATATCACAGATGCACACTTGTTGACACTTATACTCTATAATAAAAGAAAATGAGAAACTTGATTATTTGAATTGTAAATAGTTGAGATTCAGTATCCTTTTTCTTGTTGCACCTTCTTGCACAGTTGCCCTCCACCACTCTGCCCTTTCTTCTATAGTTTCCCATATAGTTGATCAGCTTTACGGTTTCCTGTAAATGGTAATATCTTCTCTATCGTGAAGTCTCCTATTTTGCTTTTGTTGCACGCTATCTACCTACCTACTACTTATTAAAACTTTCCTCTTATTCTATTTCTGCTGCAGGAGGACCCATGCCTCCCATCCAGGACCTAGCCAGAGGCCCTACAGGAAAAGGTGCAGAGACGCTGCCCTTCAGAGGAGGCTCCATTACACATGTACGTGCATATTACTGTTCATTTAGTATGTTTAGTTGATACATAACAAATACAGCTAAGGTTGTACACCACACATTAATATACACCACTATATATTCTGTAATAGGACTGAATTGTAAATCACACTTCCAAATGTGCAAATGTAAATATATTGCTTCTTGTCTTGTTTATTTTGCTGCCCTCTGTCATTTCCGGTGTTTAGGGCACCCCTGCTCTGCCCCAGTCCAGTGTTGCAGCCGACTTGTTTAAAGGCACCATTGCTAAATTGGCTACAGAGGACCTTACCAACCCTGAGAAGAGTCGTGCTGAGGCATTGTCCAAAGGCCATGTTATCTATGAGAGTAAGAGTGGACATCTCATCTCATACGATGGTGAGAAATGCCTTTCTCAGACCTGACTATCAGACTGAATAGAAATATGTACTAGGGCAAGGTTTCTTAGCTGGTGGGTCTTAACTAAATACTGGGGCACTGTTTTTGTTTCACCAACAATGCTTATATATCTGGTGGGAGTAAAAGCCGTGCTATAACACTTCAGCACAATAAATGCATCTATACAAAGGATATATATATTTGAGTAGTATGACAAAATCTCATAAGTTCAAGAAGAAGGTTGTGTTATGAGTAAATCATGTATTTAAACATGACATTTTATTCATATTGGGAAGAATCCGCAGCACACCATTATAAGAGTAATGGTGAAATAAGTATATTTTATATACAAAAATGTGGCATTGGCATATTTTTGCAAAACTGTTTTAGATCATAAACTAATGACCATGGGAAAATGTGGCTCCCTTGGTGAGATAAGTGAAGACCAACTGTACTAAATGGCATGGGTTTTATTCTAAAATGTTCTTTATTAAAAAGTAGCATAAACAACAAAAAACACAAATTGCATAAATGTGTGTCTCTTGCACTGTTAAATATTTAGAACTTATTTGTGTGTTTGCAGGCATTAAGAACCCCAGAGAAGGTACTAGAAGCCCTAGGATGGGCCACGAGCTCAAGCGCACATATGACATGATGGACAGAGGACATCCTGTGCGGGAGGTTGCATATGAGGGTGAGTGTATATCCGTGGAAGACAGGGGCTGTCATTCTTTTAATGTCAAGAATGTTAAGAATCCTAGGTGTATTTTAACCTTATTCTTTGTCCCTTGTCAGGTTTGATTAGCAGAGCTCAGCCTAGAGATGGCCCACACTCTGATTCCAAGGACAGGCCCATACATACAGGATCCATCATGCAAGGTAGTGCACACTTTCCCCTATGATGTGATCATTTGACTAAAATCCAAAATGTGAAAATTTGCCAAATGTATTACTTTTTAAATACATAAAAATGTATTTATTTATTTATTTTTGTGTCTGTTTTTGCCAGTATGTGTGCGTAATCAAACACATACCTTGTTACTGATTATTATTTTTTCATTTAAATATTTTCCTCCTCCTTTTTCAGGGACACCACGAGCCTCTGCTGAAGCTTTTGATGAAGCCAAGTATAGCAAACAGATTAAGATGGAGAGTCCTATTCGTTCATTCGAGGGGGGAATCTCCAAGGGCAAGCCTTATGAGGGTGTGAACACTATTAAGGAGATGGGCCGCTCCATTCATGAGATCCCCCGCAAGGAGACTCAGGACAGCCGTAAGACCCCTGTCCTGGAAGCACAGGTAAAGTGTTTCATTGTAGAGCCTGGTGACATGGATGAATTGCATGATCATTTATTTTTCCTTATCACGATTGTCTAATTGTAATTGCATGTACTTATCAGTGGTGTTGCTTGTTTTGCTAGCTCTATTGGTGTTGATCTACTTTACAAATAATATTGCTTTTATTTTTACATATATATATATATATTGCTTTATATGCTCACCATATACATGACATAGGGCTATTTTTTAAATATGGCTAGCCAACACTTATATTTGTTCCTGAGGTTTATGCTGTTATTAATAATTGGCTAGATGTCTCCTCCTTGCCCATTTAGAAGGCCAAAAGAGAACAGCAAATCTTTATATACTGAAATTGCCTCCAGCAATTTCCCTTTTAAATACATCACTTAATACATGTTCTCAAAACCAGACCTGGTTGTGCTCATTTGTTTTGTTAACCCGAACAGATTTTCTAACCTCCTCTTTTTGTTTTTCTAGGGCATCCCTCTAAAATATGAGAGCAGTGCTGTAAACCAGTCAGCCATCAAACACAACGTAAAGTCCCTCCTCACCAGCCCAGGAAAACTGCCACATTCAGCCATGGATGAACGTGAGCGTATGAAGTATGAGGATGCCAAGGCCTCTGAGAGAGAGCGTATGCGCCACACATCTGTGGTCAACTCCACTTCAGTGCTGCGCTCCACACACCAGGAGGCCAGCAAGTCACAGCTTAGCCCTAGCATGTATGAAGATGCTAATGCTCGCCGGACCCCCAACTACACCACCAGCTCCATGTCCAGGGGATCACCCTTGCTGCGGGCCCAAGAGGGTACAGGACTTTTTCTTTCTCAGCTGCATTCACTCATTTTGCCTGACTCTACCTTGCCGACCCCTTTTATGTATTTATTTATTGATGTATTTTTTAAACTCCTCATAAGCTCAGATTCAGATGAATTCAACAATGCCAACATTTTTCATTTATCTTTCTCATTTTGCTTCTGTATTTAAATCTTATTTCACACCTCTCCTTCATTTTCATTCAATTTAAGTATTTATTTCTATCTTAATGCCATGTTCTGAATAGTTGTGTTTTGCTTGTGCTTCATTCCCTTTCCTCTAGGGGTGAATGATGTGGTCTTAAAACACACTTTTGTGTTTGCACATAATTTAAATGCAATAGATATTATTCATAAGTATGTATGTCCTAATGGTTTATTATGCTTTAAACGCTTCCTTTACTGATCATGATTTCAACACTGAAAAAGACTATCTAGACTCTCCTAAATCTTTAATAGTAGATATTATATACTGTTGTAAGCAAATGGCTAGATATCTTCCTCCATCAGATGAAGTTTCACAGAAAGGACATGTTTTTTTTTTTTTGAGATCCAGTCATGTTCTTTTGTCCCTGATTGGTAGGAGGTATAACAGCAGGCAAACCTGTCTCTCATGAGAGGAAGAGCGCGCTGACTCCAACCCAGAGAGACAGCGTCACATCAAAGTCCCCTGTCTCTGGGAGCGACCCAATGGCGTCACACAGCCCCTTCGATCCCCATCACAGGCCTGTGGTCCCTGGAGAGGTGTACCGAGGCCACCTCTCTCCACATCTGGACCCCAATCTCTTCCACCATCGTGTTCTTGACCCAGGTATTACACAAGATCTAATGTCAGCATTAATGGAAATTTACCGGCTGTTAATGCTCTGATTCATTGTACAAACATGAGGCAAGAAAGGTCATAAAGACATCACAAACAGAGATGAAAAGATACCCTGAGTAATCCTGGAGTGTCTGCTTAAAGGGAGGGATTGGACAGTAGTCTCAGTAAACACACATTTATAAGCTAGTATGTTTATCTTGCACGTATCATGAAACTTGATGTGAAGCCAGTTGTGTGTCTCATACATAATCACGGTTTCCTGTTTAGCCACCGTGTGTTCTGGGCAGAATTTCTCCATTGACGTAAGCGGATGGACGACAACACAGTATCGGTTAACCCATAAGAGCCTCAGCCTGAAAGTGTCTGGCTAAGCATATTTGTATATTTTTGACGGTAATATAGTGATGTATTACCAAAAACAAATGCCTAGAAGTAATGGGCACAAAAAAAATCAGATCTGTGTGCATTAAATCTGTCATTATCTGGGTAGGCAACATGGACATTTCTGCAGATGACACTCGGTAGCACAAATGGCATGCTGTAAATCCATTTTATGTCTCTAGTTTTAAAATTGACTTTAAAGTTTTTGATACCTCGAAGAGTTTTAAAGCTGTTTAAATGAAAACATGATGGAGCATGTAAGCAGCTGCAAGTGCGCTCCTAACCTCTTGTGCTCTCTTGGTTTGGCAGCTTACATGTTCCAACGTCAGCCGTCCCCAACCGGTTATCCTAACACTTACCAGCTGTACACAATGGAGAACACGCGGCAGACCATCCTCAATGACTACATCACCTCCCAGCAGATGCAGGTCATCCCACGCCCCGACGTTTCCAGGGGTCTGTCGCCACGGGAACAGCAGCTCACCATCCCATACCCTCCTGGAGCCAGAGGTGAGAGCTGTGTGTCTTTTTCAGGAATGGGTGTAGTTTGTAGACCTTGTGCTCGTGTGAACTAGTGGCAACCTTTTCCAGACGATCAGAAGCAAATGACCCTAAAAGGAAAACACTTGAGAGGAAAATTTAATACATTTTTGAGCTGAATTTAGGGCTGAGGCTGCTCTTTAGATGAGCTCCAAAACTGGCAATCATTCATACAACATCCTTTTCTAAAATTCTCCCTGTAAAATATACACAAAATGGGACACAAGTTTTATTGAACATTGAGTGATAGTAAGTTAACAAGACTGTCTTGCTGTTGTACATAGTTTTGAGCTATCAGTAACAGAATGAGTTGGGTGCAGTTACTCAGGATTGGATTGTCTCCTTTTACTCAAGTCCTGTTGCCTAAACCACTATTCCACACTGCACCATACTTAACCACATGCAGCAACGTACTAATAGCAATTTAGTACTATTAACATTTAATGATGTAACGCTTCCTGCATTAATGCTATGTATGATCAGCTTTCAGCCCTAACTGATTTCTGTAATTGATCTGATATGTGAAAACATCTTGTATCAATTTGTATTAGGATCTTAAATTCAATTCACTCTTCACTCCAAATTAGAAAAAAAGCCTGACTCTTGTCCAAATGGCTGCTATGCTTTATCAGCTTTTAGAAGCTCAGTCGAGGGTGTTGGCTCTTGAGTGAAAGTAAACAGTGACTCTGGTTGTGATTGCTCACCCTCTGGCCCTTTGCTTCTGTCTGTAAAAGGTATAATTGATCTAGCCCAGATGCCTCCCACCATCCTGTTGCCTCACCCTGTGGGGACAGGTTCCCCCACCCTGGACCGCATCACGTACATCCCCGGATCTCAGCCCCCTTTTCCTCCTAGGGTTTTCAACCCTGCCTCCATATCTCCAGGTGAGGACCACCACTCCCCCGTTTACACTCCCCACCCTGAACCCCACCCCCTACTCTGTGTACCGCCTGCCCTAGGTCACCTCCACCTGCTGTTTCTGCTCTGCCCTTAACTGCTCCTGCCCACTACATGATCCTGAAGCCAGCCCTCGCAGCTTCCTTCCAACCCAGTTGGTGTGATGTGGTGGAAAAATTTTGCACCATTCATCCCACAATACTGATCTAGAATCAGCTCTGTTGGTCACCTCCAGACGCTTCAGACTGGTACAAGGCTATGTAAAGCTGCTCCTAGATCTGTATTTATGGGTGACTGCAACTTCAGGCTGTCTCTTAAGGGGTTTTACTGCTATCTCCTAATTGTGGTGTTGGTATTATTAAGGGTTTAATGTGGTTTCTGATGACTGATATGATGTTCGCATCACTTGACGTGGCTTAGAACCTGAGAATCTCATTGTCATAAGAACATTCTTATATTGTTTTTCAAATTTTTTTAGTTTTAAGATTTAATTTATAAATAAATGAATATCCCAACAATATAGAATGAAGTTGAAGGAATTCAGGCTCAAAAATTTGTCTGATTCTAACCATTAAATGCAGCTTAATCATATTTTTTTTTTTACATTTCCAGTGTGAATATAGATTGCAAACTTGAGTTGCTAGTGTCTTCAAAACTCATTTGTCATAAATAGCAAAGATACATTATCCACTGTTTAAACATAGCAAATCATTAAAAATTCAGATGCTCTCTTTTCAAGTCATAGAACACTAACAGTCTTTTCATTCTCAATTATCCTTAACCTAATGTCATATAGCGTCGATATGTGCATGGAGAAACTAACTGATCCTGTCAGTGCATCCTAGTGTAATGTGGCAAGAAGTAATATTATTGTTTACAGTCTTAGAGAATTCACTGGAGATCGTGGTGCTCTGTTTATCTTCTTTCTGCCTTTATCATCTGCTAACTGCTTCTTTCACAGGTGTCCTTGTTTTACTCTGTATAATGTTCTGCTATATTTTTCTGTTTTTCCAGCTTAGCACCATTTAGCACCAAGGGAACATTTTATTATTTTGGTCCCTAATGAAGGTTTAATTGGATAAATCTTATGACCACCATCATCCTGTGTTCTTGTTTGTTTTTGTGTTTGTGTATGCATTCTTGTTATTTTCTCACAGGTCACCCCAGCCATCTTGTAGCCAGTGTGGAGCGGGAGAGAGAACGAGAGCGGGAGAGGGAGAGGGAGAGAGATCGGGAGCACAGAGAGCGAGAGAAAGAGAGGGAGAAGGAGCGAGAGAGGGAGCAGAGAGAGAGAGAGCGGGAACGAGAGAGGGAGCAGAGAGAGCGAGAGCGTGAACGTAGTGAATACATGCGTGGAGGTCAGACATATTAAATGATACCAAACTTTTATATTGTTATTATTATTATTATTATAGACCCTTTTTGGGTTCTGCTCCATCGTAATTGTCATTGGTATTAGTGGGCAGTAGGATATTTATTGTTGACATTATGCTTATATTACAAACATAAGTTTTAAATAATGGTGTGTTATATTTGTGTGTTTGATCCTCAGCTGCAGAGCAGCCTGGCAGGCCTGGTAGCCGTGGTTTTCTGCGTTCCCCCTCCCCTTCGATGAGGTCACAGGAAGGTGTGGTCCAGCCGAGGCCCAGTATCTTCCAAGGCACCAAGAGTGTGATCACTCCTCTGATGTAGGTTCCATCTCAAACATGTATATATTAGGACCTCAAAATAAATTCCACTTTCAAATGATACGAGTCCATAACAGAAGTATCTACAAATAATCAAAAAATGTGTGTAAAGACACCTTTGCTGTCCAGTTCATTTAATTAGTAAAATTGAAAATGGTTGATCATTTGCTCTAAACCTCCCCCTTGTGGACTTGGGAGACATACCTCTCACTGGAGTCATTGGTGTACAAGTGGAAATAAAATAGAAATGTTTTGATTATTTTAGTTAGACTTTGCGTCGTCTCTCATATGGCTGTGAATAGTGTGGGCAGTGACTTAATTTGTTGCTGATATTTAAAAAATGGCAACGCATGGCACATTTTTATGTTTAGAAGTTAAGAGGAGAGATAGTAAAGATGCAGTTTTCACAAGAATCTGAAAAGTTGACGTTTGCCATTAGTGTTAAACATTGTCTGTATGACGTTGAGTCTCTTACTTTTTGACCTCCGAGCAGGCAGATGCCCTCAGCAGCAGCACAGGCCAACTCTCGCTACGGCACCGCGGCGGATGCCCTGGCTGCTCTGGTGGATGCTGCAGCCTCTGCCTCTCAGATGGATGTGGCCAAAGTCAAGGAGAGCAAGCACGAGAGCTCCGGCTCTAGGGAGAACGAGGCCAGTGCTGCGCGGCGTGCAGCGGCTGAGCAGCAGGAGGCAGAGCGCCGCTCAATGCAATCTCCCTTTGGAGCCATGCCACATCCTGGTGGGAAACAGCCACTTTCTACCTACGCCGATAGTGGAGGAGGGGGAGGCAGTGACAAGGACAAAGCCCCACCCACTAAGTCCCGCATAGAAGAGGAGCTCCGCACACACGGCAAGACCACCATCACTGCTGCCAGCTTCATCGATGTGATCATCACGCGCCAGATCGCCTCAGACAAAGATTCTCGGGCCAGGGGCTCACAGAGCTCAGACTCCTCCGGCAGCTGTGAGTCACTGACCGGATCTGTTCAGATGGTTGACCATAAGGATAAATGCTATGTGAATTCTATGAAACCTATGTATACCACAAAGTATAGGCCATTACTGAGTTTTCTGTGCTTAAAAATTTAACCGTGTATATCTTTTCTCTAGTGCCATCTGGCCGTTATGAGACACAGGGTAGTGGCGCTATTGAGGTGATCAGCCCAGCTAGTTCTCCAGCGCAAAGAGAGGAGAAGAGTGATGGGCCTTTTCCTCCAGAGAAGAACTCTCAGGCAGCCACAGGTGATACATCAGGTTAATTTGGGCAAAACCACAACTGATTGTAAATACAGATAAATAAACATGCTCACAGTCAGTGTTGGGATATATTAAGACTGCGGCCCCATTTACACCTGGCATTAATATGCGTTTATCCAATCAAACACTCACCAAAGCACCTGGAGTTTAAATGAGTCTCCTGTAAATGCATTTGATCCGATTGCTCACATCATTCTCACTAGAGGAGGAATCGCACTCCTGCGGACCGAACAAAACAGGACTTTCACTTGAACACCTAAATAACTCAGTAAACTTTTGTCCTAGTAACTAAATAAAAACAACGTGAAATCATGGGTTAATTTTCAAGTGTATATATGTTGAAACGAAATTAATTTTTTGATCGCTGTGAGAGAAGCATAAATAACAAGAGATAATAAATAACAATCTTTCTGTCTCTCTCTTCCCACCCTACCTACCTATCTCTCTCTCACACTGTTTACATAATTTATTTGAAACACCCAGGCTGGTGCAGTGATGCAGTTGATATGGGCAGTGCTTATTGCTGTTGGAGATGCTGTTTGGCATTCACACTTTAAAAGTAATGTGGTCATCTGAACGTGGTTTGGGTGATCTTTATGCTGATCACTTATGATGGGATCACCTAGGGCACATGTAAATGCCTGTTGTGAACCGGGTCTGAGCTGAATATTTTCCTTCAC
>NC_089801.1:21778851-21783851 GCF_029633855.1 Hoplias malabaricus | reverse complement strand
ATGTCTTTATGAAAATGTGATGTGCACAAAAAGAATTAACTCTAAATTTTCAAAAAACAAAACCAAACAAAAAAGGTACCTATGAATATTGCTTTTCAGTTTTAGAAAACATTTAAATGAGAAGAAAGGTGAACTTCCCCTTTAAAGTTATACCATGGCACTACTTATTTTATTTTTATTCATAACTTATTTGTGCCAGTGCAAGAGTTTGACCCCTGAGTTCAAAGAGGCTCCAGACCTGAATAATCTGAATCAGGTGTAGGCTGAAAATACAGAAACGCATCAGTGCTTTACTAGAAACACCATGGCATTTCCTTCCTGATTAGCCTTAGCGTCTTACGGCTAACTGTGTGTAGGCAAGACTAAGTGCTGACAGTCTCATTCCCAGCAGTGAATCATTTCTGTTCAAACTGTTGAAATTCAGTGAGCGTTTACTAGATATTCACCTTTTGCCCTTTTCTCTTGAAGTCTTAGTCATGTTCATAACAGATGGCACCCTGTACCTCATGTCCACACACATTTAAAGAAATCCACTGAGGATTATTAGCGCCTGATGTCGCATTAAAGGTATAAGTTAAGTCAAGCTGTAGTCATTACTGTACATTTCATCAGATTACATGTCAGTTTCCTGTCAACAATACACTCTTACTTCCCCCCCCACACACACCTGTGTATTCTGACTCTGCTCACATCACATCCTGGAATAAGCTGCTTGCTTTATGTCATTTGATGTCTAATTAAAACATGCACACACTGATTTTACGCTCATTAAGCCACAGGCTGGTTTGGAAATGTCTCAGGAGGGAAGGTATTCTTCAGTAGCTTCCACTTCCATTAACAATAGACGTCATGTTCAATATCGGAGTTGTACACAGATTAGTGCTAGACGTGCACAGCAAGACACAGAGGGCTTAGCTTCTCTGGAAATAACCAGAGCCGGTAAAAACATCTGACACTGTGTTAAGAGAGGACCCAAGCAACTGCGCACTGGATACTGTTTTGTCCCAGGGACTCACATTACTAGCCCTAAGCTGTGGTCACACTACACTGTAGTCAGTGAAAATCTGTGAGCAGCATCCCATTCACTGATATGGAATTTGCAGAGATGAGCGTTATTTTTTTGCCCTGCAGACATCTGGGGCGAATACATTTTGTGGCAGTGGCTCAGTTGTGTAGCGGACGTCTGCAGTCCCTCACTTTAGTGGATCAAGCCCCACATGATTGCAATATATCTTACTTAGTGAGTGTTACTCAAGGACACTCCATCTGTGGAAGTTAAAGGAGGACAAGACACTGTTCTTTCACGTCTATGACCATTAGCCTATGGCTGCCAAGGGTGAATTCCTGCCTTACACTCAAAGACTCTAGACGCCTCTGGAACCAGCGCAACCCTGATCAGGATGAAGCAGTTACAGAATTTTCAAATTCAGCCAAATTCAAGTTTTGTGAAATCTGACGTCCTTGACCAACTGCTGGTTTATCAGGTGACCTGAAGGGGCGGGGCTTTGTACAGTAGATCTGTAGCTCTGAAATGGAGAGGATGCTTTTTTTGTGGCCACATATAAAAAGGTTGAGCCTTTATTATGTAATGGTAATGTGAGGCAGCCTGCAATGCAGTCACTTGAGAGGTTAAATTTGATATTGTCTATTGTTTGTTGTTGTGAACCACAGTGTGACCATGGCTTTAGACAACAGCTGGACGTATATTTACAATTTGTTGAAGGAAGTTCCTGTAATAACTGTGTAATAAGACAATAACAACACATGCAGCAACAGTGTAACTTCTAATGAGGAGATGTATTAACTGTTAAATTCATCCGTTTCTACTTGTGTAATTACGTGTAATTATCTTGTAAGTGTCAGGATACATTAGTATAACAATATCAATAAAAAAACAGATATATACACTTATAAATGGTCTTGTATGAGTTGTTAACATTTAACTAATTTATTACAGAAGGTTAAAAGTGGGACCATTTATTACTAAATTTGGAATATATTTCTGCAGCTAAATACTGATACTCTGACTGAATTACAAATGAAATGAACCCATATTATGAACAATATAACTTCTGCTACTATGATTTTACATAATAATATTAATGCTCCTGGGACCTGGAGGTTGTGGGTTTGATTCCCGCTCCGGGTGACTGTCTGTGAGGAGTGTGGTGTGTTCTCCCTGTGTCTGCGTGGGTTTCCTCCGGGTGACTGTCTGTGAAGAGTGTGGTGTGTTCTCCCTGTGTCTGCGTGGGTTTCCTCCGGGTGACTGTCTGTGAGGAGTGTGGTGTGTTCTCCCTGTGTCTGTGTGGGTTTCCTCCGGGTGACTGTCTGTGAGGAGTGTGGTGTGTTCTCCCTGTGTCCGTGTAGGTTTCCTCCGGGTGACTGTCTGTGAGGAGTGTGGTGTGTTCTCCCTGTGTTTGCGTGGGTTTCCTCCGGGTGACTGTCTGTGAGGAGTGTGGTGTGTTCTCCCTGTGTCTGCGTGGGTTTCCTCCGGGTGACTGTCTGTGAGGAGTGTGGTGTGTTCTGTGTCCGTGTGGGTTTCCTCCGGGTGACTGTCTGTGAGGAGTGTGGTGTGTTCTCCTTGTGTCTGTGTGGGTTTCCTCCGGGTGACTGTCTGTGAGGAGTGTGGTGTGTTCTCCCTGTGTCCACATGGGTTTCCTCCGGGTTCTCCGGTTTCTTCCCATGCTCCAAAAACACACGTTGGTAGGTGGATTGGAGACCCAAAAGTGTCCGTAGGTGTGAGTGTGTGAGTGAATGTGTGAGTGTGTGTTGCCCTGCGAAGGACTAGCGCCCCCTCCAGGGTGTATTCCCGCCTTGCACCCAATGATTCCAGGTATGCTCTGGACCCACCATGACCCTGAACTGGATAAGGGTTACAGATAATGAATGAATGTATGAATGAATATTAATGCTACTAATAACTGATGAGCTAAAGTCTGGAACTGTGCACCTACACAGTAGATCTAAGGTAGGTGTTGCTTATAAAGTGATCCCTTGGGTTTGTAGTATTCATTGTTTACTGGTAAGAATGAGATGTTTTGCTGCAATTCTGACAAATCCATTTTCATTTTTAATATTTCATAATCCTTATTAATCCCTCATTGTATTCATTTTAGGACTCATTACTGAGCAACCGGTGAAAAGGATTCAGTAAGCGATATAAAAATAAAGAAATGTTTTGACTTACTAGACTCGGAGATTGAGTCAGTGGCTAACAGTCAAGCCTGATGTCCAGTGTGTCACATGCACTGATGTTGTTCATATGCTGTACGTCTTTGGTCTGATTCATGAGTGACTGTCATCTGATCGTAGACATGGACCTTCTACTAAACTCCTAGTCAACTCTGACCCACAGAATGGCTTTGGCACAACTCCTCTGTGTCTAATCTTTGGAGACAATGGCAAGTCAAACCAAGCCACCTCTCATGTCATAGCTATATAAGGAACTGAATTCCACAGCTGTCGCAAATGTCAAAAATAAAGTGAATTATGTGCAGGGTTTTGAACCTGTCTTTAAAGTCACCGTATTGTGTTTTTGAATGGTTTGTCTGTTTGGGAATTTGCTTGGTAGCACGGGGGACAACCTAATGCTAAGAAGACTGGGCTTGGTACCAGAAGGTTGCCAGTTCGATCCCCAGGACCAGTAGGAACAGCCATGGCTGAAGTGTCCTTGAGCAAGGCTCAATTGTACGTTGTACAATGACAAATAACTGCACATTATGTGTTTAATAATTTAGGGGATCATGGTAGAGTTAGTGTTCTGCTCCAAACCTGTTAAGCTCCAATGTATGTTCAGAAAAGATCTCAGAAAATTAGTCCAGATACAAAAAGAAAAAGAGCACTGCAGATATATGTACCATTTGTACACAGACAATTTCACAGTACAATGCAAAGAAAGGTTATTTTCTGACTATAACAAGCAAGCTCCTTTCCACTGTTTTAGTAAATCCATCTAAAGTGTCATGTACTGGAAGAAGAATTACAGAGTTTACTGTATACGCCTGTGAGAGACTGGTATTAGTGTAAGGTCAGGGTTAGGTTTAAGATCAATGCAGACACTTCATTCTGGGAGTGAATCACACACCTGCATTCACGAAGGGTGAACTACATTTCATCCACATTGTCCCGATCCGGGGAGTGGTCCTTTAGTCAAAACTGTACAAATTCATTTGGAGACCAGGCAGGTTTTAGAGGAAATGGTCTCTTAACTTGGAAAAAACAGAACATAAAATGTACAGTTTACTAAAACTCTTGCACAGGCAACATATGTTTGGTTTCTATCCATAAATAAACAATAAGAAAGAGCAACTGGACATAATGATAATAGAAGATTGAACTCCAAATATTTTGAATACAGTTACATTAATCAACAAAACACTAGTTTATACACTAGTTTTTTTCTCTGTTAAATGCCCAAATCATTATTTTTGGCACAAGTGGCTGAATAAAGGATGTTTATTCTCAATATGGCTATGTCCCGATCGCCATTCACACATTTGTCACACTATTTACTTGTTAATAAACTTTTGCTATATTTACACCCTGTAAATGTCCTTGTCTTTACTATCTTCACTATCTACACTATCTACATGTCTCCCAGAGAGCAGCGTGTGGATGAGTGTGTGGATAGGTGTGCAGTACCTTTGCCTGGGTGTGAATGTTGTGCATTAAGACATCGTTATTGCATCAGTCGCCTTGGATGCGAGTCGTTCTTGCAGGGTTTGATAAAAATGCAGCCGCAGAGAGCTGAGAATTGCAACTGCACCAGGAGCATGTCAACGGGGGAAAAGAAGAAGAGTGTGTTTCTTCTCCTCCCATTTCAGGCCATATTCCACAGCAGGGAAGATGGAAAAGTGAAAGAGAGAGAGAGAGAGAGAGAGAGAGAGAGAGAGAGAGAGAGAGAGAGAGAGAGAGAGAGAGAAGATAAAGGGAAAGAAAAAGGAAGGAAGAGCAAGTGACAAAGAAATAGGAAGAGGGGGAGAACATGACAGAGATAGAGA